>NC_142193.1:29905000-30117500 GCF_026936395.1 Plectropomus leopardus
CCTGCGCCTCCATAAACTTCACACACAATAAGTGCTGGCTGTAAGATTGCTATAATGCAGGCATATTACTAAAAGGGTGATATCACCAACGTGTCTAATCCAAACCGCAGATGTTATTGTTGTAGCTGGGAGGTTCTGGCATCAGTGGAAACCCCTTAACTTATTCCTCAGGGAGTTAAACACAAAAACACACAGATCTGAACCTGCTCCAAATGAGAGTCCATCTGTCTTGGCTGGAGGACAGGGTATTGATATACTGCTCCCACAATGCCCAGTGTGAAATACTCCAAAGGGGCCAACCAATTACACAGTCACTGTGTTCTCCATTAATATAAAGGCCACCAGGATTACCAACCATAAAACCGCCCCGACTAAAGAGCGTGTAAGGCAGTGATACTCCAGTTACGGCCCAAGGGCCAAATCTGGGCCCCCAGGTAGTTTCTAATCCACAATAAAAATAAAGTAATTCACACCAGGAATAGTTTTTGCACTTTTAGTACACATGAGTTGGAAATGATGCGATGTCTCAGAAAGGTGCTGGAGGTGTTAATCAAAAAAAGTGCAAATGGAGGATCTCCTGAATGCCCCGACAGAGGTACGAGCTAAGCCCCTAATGTCATAAAATCCTGGAAACATCCTAAATCCCAAGAGACGTGCTGAAATCCTGGAAATGTCTTAAAATTTAAAAATGTACTAAAATCCTAAAGACATCCAAAAATCCTTGAAATGTTCAAAGGTTTGAGAAACGTCCCCAAAACCTAGAGACCTGCAAAAGTAGTGGAGACGTGCTGAAATCCTACCAACATTGTCAAATGCGAGGGACATCCTAAAACCCTCGAAATGTCTTGATTTGGAGAAACACACTAAAATCTCGGAAACATCCAAATATGAGAAATGCATTAAAATTCTTCATGCTTGCTCAAATCCTACAAATGTCCTAAAATCCAAGAATGATCTAGCACTTGTAAAGTGCTTTTCTAGTCATGTTTGACTTTCACAATATAAGTCACATTCACCTTCATGTCCTAAAATCCCAGAAATGTGCTAAAATCCGAGAAATGTTGTAAAATTTGAGGTATGTCCTAACGTCCTAATAATGTCCTAAAATCTGAGAAACAGTCTTAAGTCTAAGAAACATCCTAAAATCCTAGAAACATCCAAAAATCCTTGAAAATGTCTTTAAAACATGTCTGGGGCTGCTGCCACTGGCCCCTGACCCTCTGTCATTTTGCAAAACTGGCCCCCAAGCAAAGCAGGTTGAGTGTCCCTGGAATAAGGGATGAAGAGACCAGAGAGCGGAGGCATGTTTGCCTGCTCGGGTTCTTTGGCTTCTCTGGCGATGAGATCACGATAGTGCCTGCAGGACACGAACAGTTTCACCTCAGCTCATCGAGGCCGACTGTTGCACAATCTCCCTGTGATTTCTCCCATGATTTGGGCGGGATGGGAGAGCTGAAAAGAGATCTGGGTGTGTGTGAACTTCACTCTCAGTATGTGCAAAGATGAAGCTGGAACAACAAACACACGGACACAATATGACTGAAGCTTTTTGGCCTTCGTACTACGGCAAAGTGGAGTGAATGCAGGGGTCGGGTTTCCATCAGCAGCACCAACTTGGAACTTTCCACACAGATGAGTCCCCCCCGTCGCACCGCTACTATTGTCTCCGTGTTAACAGAGAGAGGACTCCTCGGAAAACAGAGTCAGGCGGGGCGGCGCTGACGATGCGACACGCTGAGGGTGTCCTCGCCGCGGTGGCAGCTCTGCCCTCGGACTGTATGCTGCGCTGACAGCTGTCAGGAAATGGAAACAGCCAGTGGCTGGGTGAAATCCCATGACATATCTTCTATAAGTCCACCGATGAGGACAGGATGGAAAAGACGTTGATTTCTTTGTCAGATTGAGCCCGTGAAAATACATGGAGCATTTGAATTTATTGCCTTTTCCTTATTGTTCCCTACCCCCTCTGTTGTTCCCTGAAAGGTAAGCGTTAAGTGTTACGAGGCCGCTGCGGCCGTCTGCAACGTTGAAACAACAACACATCGGTTACACTGCATTTTATAACTCTGTGGAGACACTTACAGTGTCCCCCAAGGCCCAAAAACCCAAGTGGACTCAAAATCACTCAACAATCTAAAGTCCCGTTGACACCTGGTATTAACCCTTAGGGCCAGCTTTAATATTATAAACACAAATCACACAAAATATAGGTTCAAAAAATATATTATACATAAGTATTATTCTCTACTTTCATTGAGTTATTTAACCAACATCAGTCCTAATCATAAATATCAAATATTCATTAATTTTCAGAATTTTAACACTTTAAATGCCAGGTTTTTGTCATGATTTTTTTAGATTAAAAAATACGCTACATGCAAAGTAGTTTTTCTTTTTTTTTTTCTGGATGATCACAGGGGGCACATTTTTTGCACTTAACAGTATAAATATAATAAATTCGTGCAGTGTATTTTAGACTTATTGTAGGAGCTGAACTGGAAATTCCAAGATTAGACAAAAATACACAATCTTACCAAATGTTTTCCCATATGCATGAACACATCCAAAATTATCAAATAATTGAAGAATAAAAAGTGTGTAAAATGCACCAAACGGCCCCTGAGTTTTTAAAGTGTGATTTGGGTGATCAGATTCCGTGGAGGGTGAGTTCGGGTCCTAGACCATATTAGCTGACATCTTTGTCCGACTCCCAGACAAACAAGCAAACTTTCGGTTGCTGCTGTTACACGGGTTAGACGCAGCACTGAAGGACTGTCAATGCAGTGAATCAACGCAATCACCGAAATAAATCAGTCCCTCCAGGATTTTGCCGTCGTAACAATTAATGCAAATTCTGCGTGAGTTCGTAATTTTGTCCAATCACCGCAATTTTACTATTTAAAACTTGAGAAATCTCATTTCACTTTAGAGCTGAGCACAGTGCATTGATTTGCTGGTCCCGTCCTTCCCTCACTTTCTCCATTTATCCTTAATGTGCCCCATGTTTTCACAAATCTGGGGAAACTGTATTATCCTACAATGCACATTGGGGCGTGGCATAATCTGCAAAAGGATCTTAATAATAAACTTTATATCCATTTATTAATTTAAAGGTGTCATAAAGAATGTCGAGACGAAGGCATATGTCTGTATATAATGTTGGATTTTAACATGTGCAGCTGCTACTTTGGCCGAGTTTCCAGGTCAAATAGAAAATACCAGGCGTAAACAGGCTCTAGTTTACAAACTTCGTGCTTGTACATGATGATTTGTAGAGATTCTTTCAGTCTGGAATGAAAAAGAGGATTTCTTCAAGCGCAAGTTTTGTCTACAACCAGAAATCTATGGACAAAGCTCCTAAAAAATCTATTAGGAAGAATGACCACCATGGTGGGACAGGAAGCATCACAGGCAGCTTAATCCCATTCACACACCCTAATCAGCGGGCCCGATAGAGCCTTCAATAGCAGAAGAAAAAAGAAAAGGAGGTATTTAAATAGTCCAATAACAATCTAATTAGCAGGTAATTACAGTGGAGTGAAGAGACGTTCATTAACGGCGGTGTAAATGACCAGTGTTTTAATGACTATGATTGGTGTTTTATTGCACAGCGAGGGAGAGATCTAATTATTGAGATCGAGCTGAGAGGCCTGTGATACTTAAGTGGATTAGTTGTTTGGGACGAAGGAGGAACACCAGAGGAGATCACAGAGGCTGATTTACATGAACCAGCAGCCCCGGACCTTTAACGCCGCCACCTCTAATCTCTATTCACAGCAGCACTTCAGGGGAAGCGACTGTCAAAGAAGGACGTCATTTAACGTTTCTTTATGCGTGTCACTACATTTTATTTCAGTCAGGGATGTTCAATCATTTCAATCACGCCAGATTTTCAGTCTGATTTTATGCATGAGATCTCGACGACCACCACTTTTGCCAGAAAACTATACGCAATCACGGTCTTTTGTTTTTCTCAAACCCACTTGGCCCCCTGCTCCTTCTTCTTAACCCTCGGTAAAACTCGAGCTGCGCCACAGATGCTGTTTTGTTTGCTCCTAAGCACCCGACTAAACAGAGAACAATATAACACTGTGTTTTCTCAGCTGACTAAATGTATTTCCAAGCCCTGTTTGCTTTGCTTCTCGTGAGGATGTGGGAAACAATCATATAATTTACAAACCTAGCGGAGTGAGTTTCAATTCATGCAAGCGTTCACAAAGATTGCCAGAAAATAAACTATCAAAATAAACCTCAGGAATTTGGCTTGCTTTAATGTGACACACCAACACGCTTCCCTGCTTCCCTGATAAATGTTTATCACCTGTCAAATTTTTCATTACAGTTTGCGCTGAATAAAAATTTAAAGTACGGAGGCACGATAATTATAGGGACCGATAATTATCGGCCCGATAATGGGACTCATGACGTCATACCGATGATTCCGATAATAACATTTTTAGCCGGTAAGTAGATCTGATAATAATAACAATAAATTGTTTTGATTTTGCCTGTGTTGCCATGGTTTCGCTCCGTCAGTACTACACACACTGCATTATGCTGCATGTCAAACTGCTGCGGCTCGATCAGTCCACAACATGTCATCAGTCAGCAGCAGGGTTTAACCCATTGTTTCTTTCACTTTTTTTACCTCTTTCCCCACCATTGATGAGATTTTCCGTCAATCTGTGTTTTCCCTGTGTCCGCTCCACTTTCATTGTCCAACAGGTGTCTGCAGCAGGTGTTTGTCCTACACTGTCTGCTGCAGGTAGGCCTGCATGTTTTTGCTTGTGCTGTAATCGGCTAATGTCGTCTATAACTGTCCAGATGCACTCTGCCCTGGACGCGGTTTGAGTTCAGGTGTCGTGAGTTTCCAGCTTGGTTATGCAGAACAACATGTAAATCATTTACCACTCTACCACTTTTTAAAGCGCCGTCTTCCATCAGTTGACAGCCTCTCTTTTTGTTTCCCAGCCTTCATTCACAGTCAGGCTGCAGCAGAAATGGGGGAAATGGGGTCCATGAAACAAAGAGTGAAGCACCTTCGGAGATGGAAGGAGGGCTTAAAGAGGTACTTGATATCAGCCCAGTGTGTGACCACCACCACCACACACACATACATGGGCGCATACACCCCGAAAAAAACATATATGTGCACACACACAGACACACAATTATTACAACTGCTGCTTTTGACACCTTCAGAGCCCCCCCTGCCCCCCACCTCTTCACTGACTCATTCACTCTCTCCCAAACTGCCTCTCCATCTCTCTCTTTCTTGCAATGCACATGGTTCAAAAGCTGTATTTCTGGCTTACTAGATTGGAGCACAAAGGCTCTTCTTATGCATCCTGGAGAAGCCCCACTAGAGAGGCCTCCATCCCATCCAGGATAGGAGAGCGCACACAGACAGAGTTAGACCTCTTTTTTCTCATTACCATTTCCATACAGGATTAAGCCACTTGGCTTTTGGATGGTGTGTACTATATTTCTCGCCCGCCACCCCCCACCCCCCCTCGCTGCATTCTCGAGGTCCAAGTTAAACGATCGGTAAGACCATCAGCTCATAAACTGGCTCTTTTAAATGTCTATTCACGCACGCTGCCGGGTCCAGAGGAGGCCGGAGTGGATGGATCTCATTGGAGTCTGCGCCATGAGGAGAGTCCTTCAGCTGCCTCACAGTAGCGCCCTGTTTTCACCCGCCAGGCTTTAACGGGGACAAGAGGACACCAAACAAAGTTTGACACTGACATTTTATATGCTCTGTAAATGCTAAGTTTCAATACTTAAGATTTCCATTAAAACATCATTTATAATACTGTTTATGGTCGACTTTTTTTCTGCAATAGCCACTTAACCCTTGGGGACTTTTTGGCACATTTTATGCACTTTTTACTCCTCTTTTTAAAAAAAATTATTTTGGCTTTGTTCATGCATATGGCACACATTTTGGCAGGTTCAGTTCCTACAATAAGTCTAAAATACACTGTGTAAACAAAATTGTTACATTCATACTGTCAAAGCATAAAAACATGCATTATATTATTTCTGGGAGTCATTCTGGGCTTTTGCCGTGGAATTATTAATTTTTACTATTTTCCACCTGATGACATCTTTTTTTTTTTTTAAACCATATTTGGCATGTGGCGTCCTAAATATCTGATTTTACTATAAGTTTCCCTTTTTTTTTAATTTTTGTTTTTATTTTTGTATCATTTTTAAAAATTGAAGGCAACTTGTTACTATACTAATGTTATCACTAACCTGCATATTTAATCTGTCCTCCAGCAGGGAGGAGTGCATTATCTGTCCTTTTGTTTTAAGTTTATCCCAACTCTACCCTAGTTTCATCTCACTTGTGTTCACAGGACATTTATGCTTTTGCTTTGTTTGTCAAAGCACTTTGTAAACTCTTTTTTTATATAAAAGGTATATACATAATATTAGTATTATTATTATTTAAAATCACTGCACCAGCATACATCATTACTGTGTAAAAAATGCAGGTTTGACTTAAATATCAAAGAAAGTTAATTATTTTTGTAATTATTTATACAATTAATCCTCAAGGATGTGGAAATTATTAATCTAATTAGAAGCTAACTTCTTCATCATTGTTGAAGAAATTAGTCAAATATGCAGCTGAGAGGCGTGTTGTTGGAATTTTCTTCCTCGCTGCTCGGCTGTGTCCCCCTTTCCTCTCTCCTCAACCCTCCCTTCCTTCTCGTCCGAATACATTAATATCTGAAAGTGTTGGCTCGGACCAAAAATACTCATGGACTAAACAAAGTGCAGAGTGACTTCAGGGTCTGGGATCTTCAAATAAACCCTGCCTGGGTGTCATGGGGACCAGGAAGTAGAATTAACTGCTATATTAGCTGACCTTCATCTTGTTGTTTGTCCCAACCTGCCTGGCTGGGCCCCGGGCTGGCCCGTAACCACGGTCTCCGGGCCCAACAATGCGGGCATTTCCCTCAGCGAAAAAACACAGGCCTCGGGGGTTTACTGAGCAAACAAGACGAGCGCTGCCAAACACTCCTCGCTCCCACATCTCACAATCACTTATTCTATCCGCCATTTTTCTCTCTTTGCTCTTGTCCGTCCGCGGAGCGCTGAGAAGCTACCAGACAGTTCTGGGTCGAGTGGGAGACAGAAATGTAGGAAAACAGAGCGCTGACCTATGTTGAGATTTAGTGTTAGAAAAACGCTTCGTGTGGACGAGGCAGAGCGATAACTCTCAGGATGTCTCGCTTTAGTTTCCAGACTGGCTGCAAACTAAATGTTCAACTGTTTTTCTCTCATAAATGACAATTTCAAAACAGTCCCCCTTCACAACCTGCTGGGTAACAAGTTATTTTTGATTTACTGGTCACAACATCAGCAAGTTACAGTCACGTTTTCATGCATAGTTTAGTCGACCTACGGTTTTGGCTCGATCCCTCGTCCCAATATACAAGCACCGAGGGAGAATCCATTTATTGATGAAGTTTGTCCGCCGCCACAACAGGTGGAGATACGACCTCTTTCAGCTTGTGCTATAAAGCTGTATTATTTATACAATCATAATCGTTTATTTACAATCACCGGTGTGTCACATACGTATAATCAAATGGGCAAACTCTGCCTTCATTAATTAGTTTTAAGCCACCTAAAAACAGCAACATGAGTTTCAATGGAAAAAAAATAACATATTAATATTAATGAATTATATTCATTAAAGCACATTTTGTGTGCAGAGGAATACGAGTGTGTGTGTAATATGACAGCGTGCCCTATAAGGGTTAATGTTGGCTGCAACAGTGCTAATTTTATTCCTCGTTATTACTGTTGGTTGGTTTAATTTACTACACAAAAATGCATCGTACAGTATTTCATCATAGGTTCATAAAATCTTCATCTCCAAAGTAAGTAGTAACTAAACTAAGTAAGTAACTAAAGTAATCAAATACAGTGGAGTAAAAACTACAATATTTTCCCAAAATTCAGAACTATGTAGAAGTTTGTAACATAAAATTAAAATACTCAAATGAAGAAAAAAATGCCTTACTTTTTTTTGTAATTACAGTGCTTGAGTAAAGGTAAAAAAATTGCAAAGCATGAGCTACCCATGTAAAAATTTTCATGAACTAATGTGTTTCAAAGGTATCAAAACATCTGAAAAGGTTTTCTCAGATGAGAGGATTGATGCTGCTCATGTGTCTGTCTCATATGAAGCTGCAGCCAGTTAGCTTAGCACAAAGCCTGGAAACAAGGGGAAACAGCTAGCCTGGCTCCGTTTAAAGGTAACAAAAAAATCTGCCTTCCAGCACCTGTAAAGCTGTTTTTCTTTAGCGATAAATCATATTCAATGAAAATGTCTTCATATACTTTCATTATATGAGCAGAAAGTGAATTTTATTTTATTTAATGGTGTGGGTCTGCTTTGACCATTAGTCAGCGTGTTGTTCCATCCTGCAGAACTCGACATAAAAGCAGAGTAAAAGCAAAGTGGTCCTGAGATGCTAGTAAATCAGACCGCTCTCTCGCTCCGATTAATACAGGAAGACATCAAACGGTCAGGAAACAGAGCTGTTGTATAACTAGAATTACCGCCCGTGGTTGTATGGAACCAGTCAAGTTGCAGTTTGTCTGTCCAAAATCATATACTCCATGTACTGAAGACTCTGGAGAAATTTAACTCATTAAAAACCGAGAGCGACATCACTTTTCTTGTGCTGCCTTCAGACAGCTTTTTTTCAAAAACATGTTGCAATAAGCAACTTGGTAAGAAATATACCAAATCGAAAGAAATTAGTAGATTTGGAAAATTATTTTTAAAAAAGCCAGGGGAAAAAATACAAAAGCTATGGAAAAATATAAAACTATCATAATTACATATTTTAAATCATGTTACAGAATTATTATTATTTCTATAATTATTATAATTTTTCAAAACACTTTTCCAGGTCTTTATTTATTAATATTTTTATCAATTAATTTATTTATTTATCACTAATTTTCAAGATAATTTTCTTTTACTTAAATTTTCTTTCTCTTTACAACTTGGTAAGAAATGTACCAACTCCAAAGAAATTAGTAGATTTAGAAAATTATTTTTAAAAAAGCTAGTCTTTATCTATTATTAATTATTATTATTTATTTATCACAAATTTTCAAATAATTTTCTTTAACTTACTTACTAATTTCTATCTAATTTTTGGGTCATTTCCTCCTCATCTGAAATAAATCAGGCCAATATAATCAGCTTTCAAAGGGTTACTAAAAGTTATCTTTATACTGACATCGTGTATGATTCAGTGAATGATTTCCAGTGAAAAAAATGCTGTATTGGACGCAGAATGTCAGAAAAATGACAAATATCAGTGCTCGGGATCAAAGAGAGGAGGAGGAAAGAGCACCTCCTGTTTAGATACAACGTCTGATGGTGCTATTTGGTCCACTGTGTGTACGTGAGCCACAGAGGGCGGTCGGATTCAATCTTGTGGCGGCATCAAAGCGGGGTGGCCATCAAAAGCCCAGCATCAGCACAGGGATCAAACACGTCTCAGTCACAGCAATCATCCACAGGGTCACAGGAGGAGGACCCGGGTCAGACCGCCAGCCAGCAGGAAATCTATCTACACACACCTGCACACGCAGAGTCACCTTCAGGATGGTGACCTTGGGGTTCTTGCTGCATTGTTAGGAGACTTATTGTCTTGAAATAGTAAGAATGCATGTTTTATATTTAAAGTCTCATTAAGTATCTACACAAATTTGACTGAAAATTAATGTTCCAAACTATCAGAAAACCGAGTTGAAAACAGCTCATTTTGAGGATAATAGCATTTCTCCAGACTGTGTGGGCGTGGCAAATCATGTTTCAATTGACACCTCCTTGTATCTCAATTTTTTTTTAACTGTCTCTTGTCTCCACGACGACAGCCATGGAGCAAAGCAGAGTCGGCGTGGTACAGCTCTATCTGCTCCAGCCCTCTGACTCTGGCTGCATTTCTAAATCCAATCTGATGCTCTGCACTAAAATGAGAGAGCTGCTGTTCGAAGCCATAGAGCTTTCTAGACATAAATAACTGGGCTAAAGAACGTAAAACAACAACAAAATGACGGAAAGAAATTTCTACTCTTTTGCTGTATTGAACACATACTGAACTGTGACACCACTCCGAACTCGGATGCTGCTATGGTGATGTCAACAAATGCATGTGGTGGGATGACGTCATGGTGGTATGACGCAGCCTGTTACCGTGATTTCAACAAATGCACATGAGATGGGATGACATGGCACGGTCCCCAAGTTCACACCGTTACGATGGTTGGGAATAAGCACCAAAGTCATGAATGGTTAAGTTAAGGCAAAAGAGGCACATGGTAAGGTGGTGTTGAACACACACACACACACTCACACTCACACACGGGACGCAAACTCGTGTAGAAAACAAACACATACACACACACACAAACACACGTGCGCACGCGTACATGCGTGCGCGCACACACACACACACACACACACACACACACACACACACACACACACACACACAGGATGTGAACTCCAACATGAAAGTTGGTTGTTTGTGGGACCCATCCTCCTCCCCAACCACCTGCTCTATGAGCGTGTTTGTGCTCCTTATATTACGTGGTTACCTACCCATTCTCGATTCGAACTTGGAACGTCATATGTTGACGCTTCAAGGATACCTAAAATGTCATATGTTGACCTGGAAGGTCACTGACTGACTGTTGCCATGTAACAACTTCGGAGTGAGACCATTTGATGTAGCAGACCAAAACTTAAACTCTGTGGACTGTGACATAACTAATATCTATCTATCATGTATTAAGCAGCATGGTATTTTTAAAAATCTGTTATTTTCTCAGTTACAGCCTTAGACAGCAACAACACTTTGGTGTCATCAAGTGAATGTTTCATTCCAGTCAGGTGCGCCCTGATCTCCAATAAAGTCACGTCGGAGCTGGTACATTTGTTGCTCCGTGCACAGCATTAAATCAACAAGAACAGATCTTTTAATATGAGTATAAAAAAATTCCTCCAGGCTCATCTGAGGGAAAACGCTGTGATCCCTGCTGCGAGTGACTGACCAGAGGCCGCCCAGCCCTCGACGTTACGCTCAACAAGGAAAAGAAAACAGCTCAACGCTCTTGACTCACACTCTCTGCTCATCCAATCATGTTAAAGATTCCTGAGTGATGTGAGCTGTCTGCTCCCATATGGACAACAGCTCCTTTTTCCACGATGAAACGCAGGACAGAAGGTGGTAAACCTGCATGGAAAACTGATGACTGCTTTTTGTTTTTTTTCCGTTAAAGATACCAGGAATGTGAAATACTACAGAGACGAGCAGCCGTGTTTAATTCAAGACGCGCAGGCTGCTACATGCACACACAAAATAAGCAGCCGTGCCTGTGAATCAACAGGTCCCAGATTTGTTTTTCTTGGGAAAACAAGCACTCAACGTTCAGACCAATTAACAGCTAAGCTGTCCTCATGCGATCGAGGGAAACGCTGATAAACAAAGCACTTCTAATGACACGCACTCATTACCAGAGTGTGTCAGCGCATCTTAATGCATCTGCATCTCACAGGAGGAGGTGTGAATCTATTAGCACCTTAATAAGAAGTGTCCAAATGCATGCGTCCTGCAATTAATTTATTTATTCAGTCTTGGTAATTAAAAAAAAAAAAGCTTTTGATCATGTCATTGAAACAATGTAGGCTTCAGTATAATGTACTTGTATTTGTCACGAGTAAATTAACTTCTTGGTTTAGACTTAAAAGTAGAATTATGTGTCTTGTAAACACCAGAGTTGCAACAATTAATCAATTAGTTCCAATTTAATTTCCAACTAATGTGACAATCGCTTAACTGATTTGAGTATTTTTTTTTTTCAGAAGAAAAAAAAAGTCACAATACTCTGATTCCAGCCTCTTAAATGTCAATATTTTCCGGTTTCTTTAGTCCTCTATGACAATAAACTGAATATCTTTGGGTTGTGGGCAAACAAGAGTTTGAAGATTATCTTGGGTTTTGAGAAACACTGATTTGATCTGACATCTTTTAGTATTTTCTGATATTTATACCAAACAGCATGAAGAAAATAACTGACACATACTATTTACATGTGGCGCCACATGTTTAATTTATATTTTTGGAGCAGGACCATTCATTAGAGGCGCTACTGAAAAATACCATCTGGTTATTCATCACACTCTCGGAGCTCATAGAGTACTCTGAGCACAGACGGAGCAGGACAGACATGGATTCTAATTATGTGGTGATCTTCTCTGAAACAGTTACCCAGTCCGACCCAGCCCCCAGGCATGCGGCATGCGTTGATGCAAAATTTACATAGTTGCCGAAAGCGGAATTAAACTGGCCCAGAAAGACTTTTCCCTGTTTGCTAACATGGGGAAAGATACGTCTGTAAGTCAGTAAATAATTTTTGTAAGCATCAAAACCCCTGCAAAACGTCTTCTATCTCTGTCTGGATGTAAACCATCCGGTTCGATAACATTTGGAAAGTCTAAAAGAGCTGCAAGATTACATTGTTTAGACCGCCATTCAAACTAGCTGAGGCACTAATCCGGTAGTCGGTTGCAGAGCATCCGGCTGCCGTTAATCTCTACCACGCATGCTCTATGAGCCAGTAGATCCGGGTATTTTACACATTTCTAAACCCGGAAAAAGAGCTTTCTCTGCGTCATGCACCATTGAGCAGCTCTCAAAGGAATGAACAAGGCCCCGCCCCCACAGCTGTATCCAGATTTTACTTTAATACCTCCATGCTCTGACCCCCTCCTTGAAAAGTTTCTAGATCCACCTCTGGATGTTGTATAGTTTGAAATTTAAACAACGGATTAGGATTGAGTCACATTTTATTTCCTATCTTGTTCTTACTGTCTGACTCATTCTCACCTCTGTCTTTGTTATTAAGCAGTCATTACCGAGGCCTCGCTGACCTCCTCCTCCTAATGTTTTTCCTCTCTGCAGAAAGCCTCCGCCACTTTCAGCCGCCAGCCTTTTCTCTCAGGCGCAGAGGAATCGCTCTCTGTAACCCTCCGTGACACTGAAGACAGTCACTCTGTGGGGTTTTACTGAGGATGTGTGCGATCCGTCTCCGCTTTGATCCACACAAAACTCGAGGATGTTATACTCAAGCAAGGAAGAGGGTGGCGACACATTATCTGTGTGCTCTGGACTGCGCCAGTCTTCCGGTTTGGACTGGATGGGGCAGCATGGGGACTCGTGACACATTCCCTTTCAATTTCTCAAAACACCACCACTTAAAGGGATACTTTACCTCACAATTAAAATAAACTTTTCAAATTGTTGTGCTATTTATCAGTTTAGATAGTTTTGGTGTGAGCCGAGTGTTGGAGATATCAGCCGTGGATGTGTCTGCCTTCTCTCCGATATAATGAAACCAGATGACAATCGACTTGCAGTGCTCAAAGCGCCAAAAACAACATTTGATAAACTCAACAGCAATGTCTCTTTCCAGAAATCATGACTCCACAGACATTGTTGTGAGCAGTTTCATGTAGGAACCTGAGCTGTAGATCAGATTAGATTAACCTTTATTGTTTCCTTTAGGAGTAATTTGTGAAAGACATTAAACAGAACACAGGCCACACACACACACGAACAATCAAAACTACTATCAACTCTTTGAAATCTAAAAACTTTGGTTTGATATCTTGCAAAAAATATAGGGAGAAGGCAATGAGCCACTTAACAAGACATGGCCAAAAATTTAGCAAAAGTATTAGCAAAAAGCGTGGAAATTACCTTAAAGTAAGCAAAAAAGATATGGCCCAAAAATCAATAAAAAATTATAAGAAAATTTCCTAGATATAACAAGATATGGCCCAAAAAGTTCCAAGAAAATTACCTGAAAATAAGCAAAAAAAAAAAAAAAAACCCCCAACAAACAATACCACAACCCAAAAAAGTGCAGACATCTCTATGGCTGATATCTCCAACAACTCACACTACAGCTATCTAGACAGATACATACCACCAATGGTAGGAGGAAAAATGACTTTGAGTCTGAAATTTGATTTTGGGGAGAGCTGTCCTTTTAGGACTGCAGAGTGTGTATCAGGGTTGCCTGAAAGAAAGAAACTTTCGCTGGACAATCTGTCACACTATCTTGATTTTTAAACATTATTATTTATCCTTTACTGACTCTATAACCATCTGACAGCATCAGCTCTGGTGGAGTTATTGAGTGTTTCTAATTTTGTTTGAGATAAACCAGGTGGCCATTAACACGTATTTCTCCTAAGTCTGTGCTTCATCCCCATATCAATGTATTGGATTTGTGTCTGATGTTACATCAGATTGGACAGATGGGTTAATGACTCACCCTGTCTGTGTCTGATGTGAGGAAGAGATGAGGTCAAAACAATGTCCAGACGTTGACATCCACAGGAACAATCCTTGTGATGGAGCAGAGGTGGGGGGGGGATTACCGGTGCGACAGCTGAAACACATTGAAAGATGGTAATCATTAACCACTTCGAATAAGACGTCAGATCGGAGAGGTCAAGACTGCATCAATAACACGGCGAACCGCAGGCAGCGGGGTCTGTACGTGACTTTTACTGGGGCGGGCAGATCATATGGAATAGATAGATGTGAGCCCCGAATCCCTTTTATTAGACCGTTTCACCTTGCGTGCTGCATCAGCGAGAGGGAGAGTGGAAACAGTCTCGGCGTAGACTCAACAAACTAAAGGTGTGTGTGTAACAGAGAGCATTCCTGACTGCATTTAACCAAATGAACATGGTATGTGTATCTGTATACATCGATTTCTGCGTCCAGCGTGCGTGTGAAGCCTGACTGCGCTCCCCGCTCCTCTCTCCAGGGGAGGTGTTGTGAAAAACTCGACGGACGTCTCTCTTCCCAGCATCTGGCTCTCAGAAGTGTCTGCGAACACATGGGCCCATTAGTTCCACCTCCGGGTGGACTCCCGCCCGCTCCGCACTGATGTGATCTCACAGGGGCCCGGGCCAGCCTTCCCTGGGGACCCATAACCACCCAGGCACCAGAACAAATAGCTCAGCGCTTACGCACACGTCTTTATGGCAGGTGATTCCTTGCCCTGTTTCCAGAGCATGCAGGAACTTCAAAGTATGGCACTCGGAGCGTTGTTCTCACCCTTGGCTTCCTCATCTCAAACCTGCCACGTAGTTGGATTCCTCGTAGTCGGAGTGAGGCAACCGCAGGGTGAGGTCACCGAGGTGGGTGTCGAGGTGAGCTTTGATGTTGGAGGAAGGAATTGAGCAATGAAAGTGTGTTCATATACTGTAGGGAATAAAGAAAGTTACTGCGCTACTGTCCTGCACGTTACGCTTGGGTGGTATCAAGTTGTACCACCGGGGTATTTAGAAATCCCAAAGGTATAGTTCTCAATCCCGTCAAAAATACAGACACCCAGGGTGACCTCTAGCTCACCTGGTTGAGCGTGTGCCCCATACAGGCAATTCTTTGCACCTCTGCACTTGTATTATTTGTTTTGTAGTGACGAGGGGAAAAAACACATCACCCTATAAACCCTTTAAATTTCATCTGGTAACACTTTATAATACAGCCCACAACTTATGGTGTAATTACGGTACTTTAGAGGAAAGGTGTTTAAAGTTATCCCCTAAGTGTTTTTTAAGTACTGGGTACCTACAGGGTACTTTAGAAGAAAGATGTCTGAAGTTATCCTCTAAGTATTTTGAAAGGACTGGGTACCTACAGGGTATTTTGGAGGGTTATTTTAGAGGAAAAAACGTTTGAAGTTATCTTCTAAGTATTTTGCAATTACTGGGTACTTACGGGGCGGGGTATTTTAGGGGAAAACAAAAGAAGCAATCCTCTAAGTATTTTTCAAGCACTGGGTACCTGTGGGGTAATTAGCAGGATCCCATTTTTTGTCGATTTGGATCTATAAACCTGTACGGTACCCCGTAGGTACTCAATACTTACAAATACTTACTTAATTACAAAATACTTAGAGGGTAACTTCAAACATCTTTCCTCTAAAGTACGTTGTAAGTTGTGAGCTGTACTATAAAGCGCTACCTTTTTATCTTACTACAGTCCGATGCAAAGCTTTTCGAAATGTTGGGAAATTCGAAGTTTGACAGGCCTGTTGTGCCTAGTTACGGTTGCTAAGGGTTCATCTGGATTATCAGTGGTCGGAGTTGGCATTTAGCAAACAGTCAATTGTCTCATAAAGCTTCAAAAAGTTTTGTTAGTTCAGACTATATTTTCCCTTCCTGTCCATCATATGTGATTCAGTTTGACTTTGGCTCCCAGCAAAGACCGTGGACCCACAGCCCGTCATGTTGACTGCCCGTTCAAGTGCTGAAAGATGGGCCGGTAGGAGGCAGAGAGGAGGAAATTGATGGCAGAGGGAGAGATGCGTGAGGAGTGGAGGTTATCCACCAGCTGAGGAAACACGGCGGCTGGCATGCCCGAGCTTTTTGTGGTGAAAACCAGCTCTGGGGCCAATGAAAATGTTTGTGTAGAAACGTTTAAAATGTCCACACAGGAAATAAGAAGACTACTCTTCACTGACAGGAAACATACATCCTCTTACACACACATTACACAGAGACAGCAAAGGACAAATTCTTCCTGACACCGTGGGCAGGACTTGTAAATGTGCCGTACTTCCACCAGAGGAATTTAATGTCACAATGGCACAGATGGCTGTTGAAAGCTTTACACATTCCAGCGCACTGATTGAAGAACCAGATACGATCATCATTGAAGTATTTTCTTTTCATCCTGGTATGAATTTTGAGTCATACTGTGCATCACCGCAGCCCTTAGGTGTCATTTCACACCAGAGCCTAATGAAACTTGATATATGATCAACTGCAATGGACTTTAATCAGGTTTATTTGGGGGTCAAACTGCTTTGAAGAAAATGTAAATGTGTAATCTGTGTGTAAGATGTTCAGCAGGTGTAAGTTTACCATGTTCATTATGTAAGCATGGCAGCACCAAAGTAAAATTCAAAAGCAGCAGCCTGCAGCAAAAAGTCAAAACAAATCCAATTTTTTAAAGAAAAGCAATCCAACATCACACTGCGGAGGCCAATTACATAACCAGGCATCAGACCGGATAGATGCCTGCAGTCCACAGGAACAGGTGATACGGCCTCTTTCTATTATTTACTATAACAGTGAATAATAAAATAATTGCTTGTGTGTGCACGTGTGTCTTTTTTGGTAGTTAAGATAATATAGTAATGAAAATCTGTAGAAATTCTATAGAGTTTTTAAGCTGTTATAAACAAGTGCACCAAATGCTCTGTTGCTGAGATGGGGAGATTTTCTTTTTATAGCTTTTCATACCCTCCACTTCCCAACACAACCTCATAAAATAAATAAATAAATAAATAAATAAATAAATAAATAGGCGATTATATGTTCTTTATTTTTTGGGCAGTTTTTAAAGAAAAAAAGGCAATTTTTTTTCTCTTTGAAAATTACTACAAAAATACACAAATCTATTTATTACAGTCAACTGTAAAGTGTAAAAATGGAAATTATTTTCAAATATCTAACAATCCTTGAACACACCATTTGTTATTGTTATAACAGATTTGTGAAACAAAATTCCTTCGCTTTTCCAAACCTTTTACGGAATATTTAGGTTACAAAACCGTTTTCAGGCTTTTTACTTGCTATATGAAAATTCCATGACTTTTCCAGGTTTTTCATGACAGTAGGAGCCCTATTTAGTGCATCCAATGCCTGTTTCTAAGCAGTTGTTGCTCTCTTTATTCAGGAAGTGGATGTTACACAGAGTCTTGACATCATATTCTCGGAATAATGTTCGTATATTTAAGTAATGTGCAGACTTTGTTTATCCCATGCGAATGTGCCATGCTAAACATAGAAGTCGGGGCGTAATTATTAAATCACACGAGGTCCCCTGGTAATACTCGTCCCGTGCGAACAGGGCTTAATACGCCACTTCACTCCAAGTCTCTGCTCTCAGTTCAATCTGCTATTAGCTGCCATCTTTGCCAGTGAAGAGAAAAGCACGTCATTTTATCTGCCAGGCTAATAAACATGTCAGATCCAAATTTCCTGAAGCATGAATGGCAACAGAGAGGAGGCATTACTGCTAATGGAATTACACAGACATGTCACAGAAAGGCATGAAGTTTGTACATACCCTCTTTTTTTCTTCTTTTAAAGCCTTGTAAGGCCTCGACTGGACACCAAACAAGGGAAAATGTGTCTCAGGGTAGAAACCACAAGAGATTCAGGTCTGTTGAACCTTCACATATAATGGAGGTGAAACAAACAGAAACTGTGGACCTGGAGATGACATCACCAGCCAAAGCTCTGTTGCCAGACGCTCAATGTGGGGAATATCTTTTTTCCAACACTTGGCAAGGAAAACATGTACACTCCAATCCCCTTTTATTGCTATTTACCTCTTTGCCAAGCTTTGTTGAAAGCACATAGTTTCACAAGATGAATGTGAAACTGAAAAAAAGAGCCTGCAGCACAGCTTCTACCATCACCCTCCCTCAGGTTTCAGCTCTGCACATTATCTGTGTGCTTCAAGCTGTCCTGAGGTCTTTTCGTGTTGATTCTTCCCACCTATAAACAGGGTTCCCACACATTTTAATGGACAAAATATCAAAACTTTTCGTTGGCTTTTCAAGGATCCAATATTTACTTTTTTCCTTGTCCCACTCGCCCAGCATTTTTCAAACATATATATGATTCAAACGCTGCTCAAACATATGCTCAGCATCCCCAATGATGTATTCAAGGACCATTGGGAAATTGAAAATCCAATAATAATTTGTAGTTTTTCAAGTTTCTGTTTATAATAAGCAGTGTAATTTTGGTGATTTTTTATTTATAAATAAAGAAAAAATAGAGAATATGTATTTATAAATAGAGAAAAAAAGCAATTTTAAAAAAAATACCTTCCAAACTCCAAACTCGTGGTTTTCCAAAAAAAAAGTCACCAACAATTTTTACATTTTCTTTACAAATGCCCCAAAGGGGGAAAAAGTGTAAATTTCGTTAACCTTTCTGCAAAAATTGTAAAAAAAAAAAAAAAAATTGCAAAAAAAAAAAAAAATCCCCAAAAATGTTAATGAAAAAAAATTGCAAAAAATTGCAAAAAAAAAAAAAAAAAAGAAATCTTGCCTTCCAAAAGACAGAAAGAGAACAAGCCTGTCAAAATCGCGGGCCCTTGGATTTGGAAGGTTGGGGTTTTTTATTAGCGGAAAAATAAATACAAAACACAGCAATTTTTTGTACGCCTCACCCCTAAAGCCAAAAGTGCTTAAAAAATTATTTGATGTTCCCAGTGGGCATACATGAAGGGAGAGATGAAATGGGGGGGAGAAAATGAATAAACAAAAACAAAAATAAAATGCTGTCTCACATCAATACAAATTAAAAACACGGTATGTCATCAGCTACAGAGAAGGTTTAGCATTATGTTTCACTGATATAATTTAACTTGTTGCACCCAACAAGTTTGTTGTCAATGATTTTACTAGTTTCATTACTTTTCCAGGCCTGGAAAATGTGATAGTGAAATTCCATGACAATGGGAACCCTGCATAAAGGATTCCAGCAGGAGTGTGCACTCTGCTTTTAGCCTTGTATCTCATTAAAAAGGTGCAGCAGCACCGTAATGGGAGGCTCAGGCGGTCTGACCCACAACAGAACAGCACTCAGCCACCCCACACTTTTTCTAAATATGTACACAAGTGCACAGGAGAGCGCCTGCGAGCCCAGAGGAGACCGCGCTGGCGCTCGCTGCTACACCCGTGAATCATAAATCCACCGTCGGACAGGCAGGTCGAGCCGGAACGTTTAGACACCGCGGGCCGGGTGATTTATGGATCGATGTAACCTCTGGAGTTTAAAGATAACAAGAGCAACCCTCGCCTGGGATGGAATACCTCTGCACTGAGCTGATACTGTAAAACCACTTTAAAGACATTTCATCCACTCGACAGGAAAGCGTGAGTTAGAAAAATTGTGTGAGTTATGTGATAGAGAGGGTTATATATTATAAAAGACCCCAGGCCCTTATAGTTTAAATAAAATGGAGCCGGTGTAATGCAGGAAGCTTAGACCCTCTTTTAGCAGCCGAAAACAGACAGAGTTTAATGAGAAGTCGTTAATGGAAATATTATTGGAGCATACTGTTAACAGCCTCTCTCAGGCCAAAGCCATTTCCCTCTGACTTCTTTGTACATGCTGTTTAGATCGAACATCACTCACTCAGTACAAGAGCCCCCCCTCCAGTGACCTCTGCCAGCTCCCAGCAGCTCTCTGCTACACAAACCAGCACCTGCAGGACGGAGGAGAGAGCCAGTAACTCACACTGTGGCAGATCCCAGCGTTTCTGGGTGAAGGCCTTCCTTCACATCCATGATTTACTCTGATGACAGAACCCACCTCTTCCTCACTGGGACTCGCGTTTAATGGAGTGCAAAGTTCTCTTTAATATTTCGACAGGTGTTAGGGACGAGGATACTGAAGCAAAGGGGTCTTCTCCTAATAAAAAGTAACATTTTCCAAAAAAAGCCCATCTCCAGCCAGTGGTACCTTTTAACCGTTAACGTTCTTTCTGAAACAGAGAATGGTGTTTAACAGTCAGACATAGTCCACATTACCATAGCAACGAGACTGCAGCTACAGTAGTTTGGAAAACTGCAATACGACATTTAATGTGATGAATTAACTTTTTAATCAGACAACAAATGAGTAAACAACAACTCTCTCTCACTCCCTCTCTTCTTTGCCATCTCCCCCTGCTGTAGCTGTCAGTTCAGCCCGTTCTTATTCAGAAGTTGTAAAAAAGTGCCGTTTTTGCAGTGTTTTCTGCACAAGACATCAAAAGCCTCCTCTCGTGTCTGCATGACACTACTGGACATTACTGTTAATATATGCCGTGGCAGCATGATTTGTAGACGAGTGGTGTCCGAATGGGACGTGTGTGTCCGCATGATACACTCTGGACAGTGGTTGACACGCTATCGGTATCAATGTAATAAACAAGCACCAAGGTCCATATAGGACAGGCTGGAGGGGCGGGGCTTTTGTGAGGGAGTCCAGTGTTCGCTTTCCGTCTGAATGTGATGTTTTTTTTTTACACCTTACCATGTGCCTCTTTTGCCTAAACCTGACCATCCATGCCAGCATGTGCTTTTGCTGCCTAAACACAAGAACATGCAGCGTAATCCCACCATGTACTTGATGTAGAAATCAAGGTAGACACAGAGGTCCACTGAAAACTGAAAATATAGGATGATTTGGGATAAGAATGTATTGGTCAGTTGTGTAGTGATGAGGCGCTGTTTGGCTGCTGCGTTAAGAATAAATGTGTTGCTAAAGTCCGCTGCTTTTAAATGGAGTTACAGGACGTTTTAGGTGGGCACCGTCTACCAGCATCAGTCACTCTTGCCTTGTACCCAGCACCGTGCTTGTGCTGGTGGACCTCAGAAACATTTCTATCCATCCTGTGGTGCCCTGAGGCCGAGAGACAGAAAAGAAGAGAGCAAGATTTCTGCCGGTGTGATCTTGAGTAATCCATTGGGTTGATTTAAGCTGATCACCTCACATCAGCTGCAAATGCCATTATTAGAATAAACAACACACTAAACAACAGTGGAGGAAACAAAAAAGTAAAATGAAGACCCTTGGTTAGCTAATGCAGTAAGTTAGGTCAGGTTAAGCTCAGCCAACTAACTATGTTTGCAAAGTAAGTTGAGAAACAAAGATATAACTCTGGCATAAATTTTGCAAGTATAGTAAAATACGAGACAAATTGACTGGCTAGATTACAGCAATGTTTATGATGTTTACAACAGTAACATTACACCAAGTGAAAGCTTGGAGAGTGACATATGACTTGCAGACTCCACTGAGGTCATATGTTATCATCCCATTTTAGCAACCACCTACTATAGTTTAACTTTAAGCAGAAAGAAGGTATGAAATATGGACAACAAAAAGGTTAAAAGAGCTCAACTTTTTGAAGATGGTGCAAAACCAAAGGCAAACTCTACAGCCTAATTTACAGTGTCTGCAGGTTTGTTCTAAGAATTTGTGCTCAGCTGTTTATCATATAATTTAGAGCCTTACTCTGAGTTTTATTCTTGCACAAGTCTGTTTTTCTTGCAGAAAAAAGTATACTAAGAAAACACAATCATATCTGTTAGTTATACGGTGTGTGGCGAGGATATAACCTCCTCTCGCACTCCTCTCATCACTCCACAGGACAACACAATTTGTCTTCATTTGCCACCAAAAATCATGCACTCTTTGATACCAAAGACCGCAAGTTCAACTGAATAATGAGGGAATGCAGACAGATTGCTGTTATTCTGCTAACACTCATTTCTGCGGCTCACACAAGAAGCGCTCTCTGTGGTAGGTGCTGTTATGTTTAAAGGCACTGAGGAACAATCTAGCACTGTTTCCCCGGCCACATACAGCTGTCATCATCCCCATTCACAAGGCCTAGATGAGCAGGAAAACACTAATCATGTCATCACTGTTCTGCATAGGAGCAAGAGCCCTATTTAGCGAGATAGCAGCTTGTAATTACGCTGTCCTCCGGGGCTGTGGCATTGTGGTGGGCCCGGCTAACGCCAAGAAAAGCAACGGAGGAGCTGATTAACTTGGACTTACGTCTTGCATTCTTTTGCAGTGCCTTGCTGCACCTAGCTGCTGCGTCCCAAACGATCGCCTCTAATGATGCTCATTAATGACAAGTTTATGTTCTCAAAATACCTCAAAGATCTCCGCGCACACACGGCATAAACACACTAATGGAAACATGGTGCCACACATAAATTTTTATGTCTGCAGTTTGCTTGTACTACGTATCCTAATACACAAACAAAGACCCAGGCACACATATTGTAGCACTTGAGAACAGGCTGAGGAGATTTTTCTCAGTCATTGCTGGATGATTGACATTAAAATATATCAACAAAAGTGAGGCTTTTTCCATACTAGAGGCTGTACTAAATGCTAAATTCTAATGTAAGCATGCTGAAGTGCCAAGTGGCAACCTTGGGGACTAAAGTGCCAAAAACTGCAATTCCTGTAATGTCCACTTGTGGCTGGCTCCAAGAGGGAGTTTATTCCCATGGATCCCCATTTTAAAATGTCAACCTTTACAGCAGAAATAAACATGTTTATAGCCCAATACAAAAAAAAGTTTTGGTCTCTATAGCTAATTTCCACATTCATGACAACTGTATGAGAGCTGAATTTTTTTTTTTTTTATAAAACTCATCTGAGTGACAGGTGGGTTTCATTACTTTGTTGTTGTTGCGTTTCCCATATTGTATTACATTATACATTTACATATATATTCATATAGGCATAGCTGCCACTGTGGCTATTTGAGTTTGTTTTTGGTTCAGAAATGTTAACTGTAACATTTTGGCCGGCTAAAAAAGTCTTGTTCTGTGTATGGTTGTATTAAAAAACCCTCTAAGGATATTCGGTTTTTATGTTAAACATATTTTGTTGAATTGGTTTTAAGCCTGTTTATAGCTAGTGTTCTTACTAGTGTGCATTAGTGTTATCACAATTAACCAAAGCTTTAAATGCACAGCACGAACAAAGCTAGAAGCTAGTGTTAAGGTTTTCTTCACCTCTCATCCAAATATGGTCATCCATGGCTCCAAAAACCCAAGATGGTGACCATAAAAATGCCTCAAAGCTTCAAGACGTGAGTCCAAAACAAATGGGTGACGTCGAGGTGCCGACGTCATTCTGTGGCCTCTCTCTGAATTTGGAGGTTTTTGTGGGTTCGTTAAAGCAGCACAAGGTTTTTTCCCCTCAGCAGCAGTTTTTATCTCATGGGTAGATAATTGATCTGTCAAACCGTTTAGAGATGATCAGATCGATATATAAAAGGAGCAGTTGCTGCGAGTGAATGCAAACTCTTAGACCAAGCAGAATATACGGTTAAGTCACTCTCTAGGCAACCGACATTCTGCTGCTCCATCTGTGCCCAGAGTACGCTCTACACTCCGAGAGTGTCTTGCGATGCAACCAAATGGAATATATATTTCAACAGCACTCTCAGTAAATGGTCCAGCACCAAAAAGAGGCAGATTTTTTAATCATGGCAGGCGGCTGCAAATGAATAAATGTGTGGTAAACCCTGATAACAATCTGAGCCTGTCAGTGCACTTTTGGTGTACTTAAATTAACAGGGTGCACCTGCCCCAAGTGTTTACATTGCAGCCCGTTTTGCTGCTGCTGGCTGCAGCACTCTCTCATTACTGGACCAATTTCAAAAATTGTTGTTCCCATTAATCACTGAGACATAAAAGCATGGGAAAATAGAGGTCCAGGCTGAAAAAAAATCAGTTTCCCTTTATGTATAACACCGGTGTAAAGCAGCAGACCTCCATGCATTAATCGTCAAAACCTTATGTATTTCTCTGTTGTGGAGGTGACAGGGTTCAGCACAGAGCTCCTGAAGACAGACCTGCATCCCCATTTTCCCCTGAGATATTTTGGGCCGCCCCACAGAGGTTAAAACATACTGCCAGTCTTACATTTGGAAATGCACATACCAGACAATAACCCAGCTATCACTAGGGCCACCTAGGCTTATTGTTTTTGGAAGGACATGCAGACAATTTATTGCCTGGTTTGGTCTCAGTCCTCAACAGAACTCGCTCTGCCGCTGCTGTAACTCAGTCTCAACCAGCTTTAGACTTGGTGAAATTTATTTGGACTCGCTTCAGGTGGACTTCCTCACTGCACAAGCATGCACAATCGAAAAAGGGTGACATGTAAAGGAGCCACCACCCGAGGATATCCCGGTACAAGCTGTTGGCATGGCACTCCTGGCCACCAGTATACTGGCTCTCTTTTGTAATTTGTGTACATTTTAGCAACTTATTGTATGTAGTCATAACTTAAAAACACATCTGAAGTTTTGACAAATAGAATATTTAGAGAGTAGGAGTATGAAGTATGTAATAATAACAAATCCTCTCTGAGAACACACCGTAGGCGTAATCACAGTTATGGATCACAATGTTTTACATGCGTGGATTTTACTGCATAAACATCTCTGTGTTTCGTCAGTGATGGCAGAGCTCGGCCAATGAGGTGAAATGAGGAAAATCTTATTTTGTGCTTTTGCAAAAACATAGCCATGCGCTGCTACTACATCATGTGAAATTCTTTGTAAACAGACGTGATACGAGTGCATACCAGAGTCTCTAACACATACAGTATCTGCTTTATGTCCGGCCACAATAATATTAAACACCTTTATTCAAAAGGGAAAATCCAGAGAATACAGACTGAAAACAGATTTTAAGAAGTCTGCAGTCTCGCAACACATCTTTTGGCGATTTAATAAAATACACATTTAGGCATTACACATTTAGGCATTACACATACATGTAAAATATTCTCATTTATGTAGGCTATTGGTTAAAAAAAATATTTATTATTGCTAATTACTGTAGACTTATAAGTATTGGAGAGTTGTAACAATAAATGCATTTGTACTGAACCATTTGGTACGAGGCTTTTAGTTCGGTGCGCATTACAAACCGAATGATACCTTGAACTAATCCTATTAAATTTGATTAATAAATACACTGACGAATTTCTGTTTAAAACAATGTTCTACAGGGTTTCCCACAAATGTATTATTTTTTTATGATTGAAACATCTGGTGCCAGAAATGGAGTTTACATTTTGGGAGCTGCAATGTTCATTAGAAACGCTATTGGAATATATAGGAATATATATACCATTCCTCTGGGCACAGATGGAGCAGTAGAACCTCAAGCACAGAGAAAGTGAAACTTAAATGTTTCTGCAGCAGCTGCTCCTCTAATCCATCAATCTAATCTCATCAACTCTGACCAGACTGACAGATTAATTATCCACCCTGTAACTCAAACTCCTCAAATTGCTGCTGAGGTAAGAAAACCTCTGCAAACCTGCAAAAACATGCAAAATTAGAGGGGGCACAGAATCATAAAAAAGGGACACAGACACACAGGATGAGAAAAAAAAGGAAGTTTGCTGAAATTTAAAATATTTAAAAATTGAAGCAACAAGTAAATTCATCTGGCATTTCAGAAACAGAATTGTTTCATTCATTTGTATTTGATCGTAACTATTTTAATATTTTATAAGAGGCTTTTTTTTATGCTGCTGAGAAGACACTCCAAAAGATGGGTCATTTAAATAACCTCCAACATGGCTTGGAGTCAAAAGAGATCCTATGCTAAGACAGTGGTGCCCATCTGGTAGGTCGTGAGGAAAAAGTGGGTCATGGGTCTATTGTGAAAGGGCTGCAAATGACACGACAATGTGTCAAGATTGTAAAAAAAACCCTTTATTTTAAGCACAAATATACAGATTTTGTTTGGGGCCTAATTTATCACACCAACCTGTTTTATTTTTCAGTAGAGCAACTATTTCATTGCCCTGTTCTTAGTCTTATATGGCCTATTGACATACGGTACTTTTGCAGAGTCACTGGTCTTGAAGCGAAAATATACACTTTTTTGTTTGCAGTGCTATTTATTTACTCATTTTTAAGTAATTGCACTCCATTCTTACATTATGTTTTATTTCATGATGCTTTAAGCCCACATGTTGTTTACATTTTGTGAAATGTTATTGAATATGTGGTAATTTATCTAACATGTGGAACTTCAGCTAAGGACTAAGGAGAAGTCTGGCTGGACCAGTTGGGATCCATTGCTTTAAGATGTTAGTTTTAACAAAACTGTTGAAAATCAAGGAAATTTATCCAGAATTTATTCTTTCTTGCTGATTAAAAACGTACCAAACCAAGACGCCACCGTGTTGTATTGAACCAAATCATGAATTTTGTGAAGTGTTGTATTGTACAGTTTTTGCACATTATTTTAGTCTTTTATCTGCTGCGACACTGTAACAGTGAAATTTTAAGTAAGTACACATCTGTCTGTCTGCAATGGCACAGAAGAAAACTTCTACAAACCACCTGCTTTTGCACATCCTTGTGTACACAAGTTTGTTAAAAATATATATATATTTTCCTGTATGAAAACCTATGATAGCTGTTGAACTGCATTCATCAAATTGTTTTACCCTGGAGTATCTATGTAATCCTTCACCTAGGATCCAGCAGCGGAGCGATGGTGTGAAGATTAGAAGCTTATCCAATTAGCCCTGTGCTAAAACCGGCTCAGCCAATCAGGCTCATCTAAAGGCCACGACCACACTGAAGTGCTGCCGCCCAGGCCGCCACAGATCAGTCGAGCCACACAGAAAAGTGAGAGGCCTAAACACCACAATAATGGGTCGTTCTGTTTGTTTTACAGCTAATATTCAATTAACACATCTCAAATTGGTTTTGAACTCAGGTATTAGAGAGAGGAAAGCTTAGGTAAATCAAGCATGAATATTATTATTACTGCTGGGAGAGACCCCACATTGTGTCTTTTAGGTCATTGTCCTCAATAAAACCTTGAAAAACGATAAATCCAATAAGTGCAGGTTAGGAGTTTTTGATTAAAGTTCTGTGTTGTCTACTTAAATATTGTTTGATTGACAAAGAATTCCAGGTTTAATAAAAGTCAGCTTCCCAAAAAACACACTAAACTTATTGGTCCTTTCACTCAAATATGATAATAAAGATGGATGAGACTTGGTGGTCAATAAAACATCCTGCAATTCAAGACAAACCACTGTGTTGGAGCGACTCTAGCAGCCCAAATTACAACAATTTGCCTGATGTCATTCATAATTAGAGGATCGGCTGTGCCAAAGCCTACGACATGATGGTTCTGGGCCACCTCTGTGGTTTCCTCTCATGGATCCTCTGAACTCCCAGTAACATTTCCAAAGAGGAGTTTCCATGTGCAGAAACCATTCTCTGCTAAATACTGCCCTCTGCAGAGGAGAAGTGGCTCTTTGGGTGCAAACAATAAACTTTTGAATTGATGTGCATGAAGGGAGACAGTGTTTTTTGGTCATGCTTCCTACTCAAAGATTAATGTTACACACAAGGAGCTTTAAAGGCATTTTGAATTGCACTTTTGTGCCTTTCATGTTTGGCATAATTCACCCAGCTCAGATGCCACCCTGGAGGTCGGCTGCAGAGTGTAACTGAAGACCCTTTCAGCCAAGGTGCCACAGGTCATTTATGTCTAAGGGAGAATTATGACTATTTTTTCCACATTTGTCATCATGAGGGCAAAGCTCGGGCAACATAATGTGTCTCCATCCGCACAGCTGGGTGGTCCGCCAACGCTGAATGTGACCCTAATAAAGACCTTTGTGCCGGGCGGCTCTGAACGGCGCCTGCTCTAGCATGAACCTCACTTTTGTTGAAGTGTCAAGGGGCACTGATTCACCACACATTATGCAAAACACAAAGCATTAAATAGAGGGCCTGTTGAAATGTATCGCAAAGATGTCGGCTGACTATTATAGTAATGAAATGTCACTGTGATCTTTTTTTTCCTGGAATAAAGATGGACATTTTATTTGGCTTTTGTGCCGTCAGTCTAAATTTATATAAAATAAATGATAACACTAACAATTAAAGGGTACGTTTTACTTTCTCTCTAACTTTTCTTTTCAACCTGGAACCTATATTCCCATTTTTAAGTGTCTGAGGAATTAGAACAACAATTGTTGAAACTGGTCGATTAGCATCTGCTCAAAGTGTTCGTTTTTACTACCAACAGACCAACCAACCAGACTCCATTTATATTAAGAGTAATTTTATCATTGTAAAATACACTTCATTGAAAGCTGACATATGCCAAATAAAACTCATAAAAGCTGTTTGGTTTAGCTGTTCTAACTATTACCAACTCTAATGTGGTATAACGAAGCCCTTCATTCTCCCAGTAAGATGTGAAAATATGCTGGCACTATACATACTAAAATTACTGTTTATTTAAATGGAGTCTGGTGTTTGTTGTGGCCATTTTCGGGACAATGTCAACTCACCGTCATATTGTCAGTTATTATATGAAGTCCTCTCGGCCTGTTTAAAGTGTAGTGGAATCTACCCTGCAAATAAGAAAATATGAAATAAATCATACAAATTGCTTTTATTTATTTTTGCACATGAATGTATACATTTATATCAATGTGCATTTTAAATGTCCATGTCGTACAAGCACATGCATATTCAAAATACTGTATTTTTTAAAGTCTTCACTGAATTACAAAATTTCGTATTATATAGTGCAAAAACTCTACATACATGGTATATTGTTATAATCACCCATTTTATTCACTGTTTGTACTGCACCAGGTAGCAAGAGGCTGAAGTATACAGATCTTGTGTTTAAGTAAAAGAAATAATACCAAAAAATACTCCTTTACATGAAAAAACTTACGCAATCATTTTTTTAAAGTAAAAGTATAAAAGTATTTGCATAAAATATACATGCAGTGCCAAATATAGAAGTAGTCTCATTAATATGCATAAGTTATAAATATATCAGGGTTGGAAATTTAATTTTTCTCTACTGGTGTTTTCCAAAATCTACCTCTCATAGGATTACCATTGTTTTAGCCACTTGCATATTTTATCAACATTTGGCTGGTGGCTTGTGTTAATTTCCAATCCAGACATATATATGTATACAATATTTACACACACACACGCGATTATAGTTTTTTTAATGTGGCTATAATGTGTTCATCACAATATTGTTGCATAAGTGGAGTTCATTAATTGGTTAATCTATATCAACACACCATTTATTACATTTTATGTTGATAGTCTAAATCTACAAAGTAAGCTTTGAAGTAAAACTTTGAAATAAATGTAGTGGAGTAAAAAGTAAAATACTTTCATCTGGATGTAGTAATGCAACGTAGCAGAAAATGTAATGTAGTGCAACTACATATCCCAGCATGCATTGAGGAGGAAAAGGAGGGGGGAGGGGGGCAGTTCGTCAAAGCTAAATACACAAACACATTTACAGACAACTTTTGGAGTCGCATTGTCATTGTAAGTATGAAATATAAATATATTTACTGCTGCATAATAAAATAGATCTCAGCCGCTTCACTGTGAAATAAAATCTAACCTTACTCTTCAATAAATACAATTTAGCATTTGTAAATGCGCCTGTCTTTTTATAAACAGCTGCCATTTTGACGTGTGATAGCAGCAAAAGCGCGTGTTTTGCTAATAAAAATGACATTAAAGTGTCTCAGACGGAGACTTTTGAATATTAGCGTTAAACTAAAAGTCGTCAACAGCGAGTCGGACATGTTTGAAGGATCCCGGTAAGACTGTCATCTCCTGTCCCTTTACAGTAAGCGTAAAAAATAACTACTAAACTATCACAGAACTCTACTTATTGAATATAATTCACCAAACGTAATACAAAAAGTACACGGTCAAACACAAAAGCATGCTAACGTCGAGTGTTTCGTTTTGCTACATTAGCCAACGTTTGGTTAGCAACCAGTTAGCATAACATCTTCGCTTTGTTGGGATGATTGTGTGGTTGATATTTGGCTCGTACAACTTAAAGTCAGTCGTTTTTAAATTTAATATACACCGTCAAAGTCTCCAAAGTGTCTGTATTGTTTTTAGTGTCCCGGTAAGTAAGAGCCATTTTGTGTATTAGCATCAAGCTAATACATGGCTAAGTGGAGCTAGCGTGTCATTTTTTGTTTATATTTTATACCACTTTTCCCGCCGCGACGTGTCAAAATGTCTTCGGTATGAAAAAAGGCCGGTTAAACTGAAAGAGCCAAGAAGTTTTAGACAAATATAACCTACCAATAACGTCCTCATTGTTTCCATGTATCACAGGTGTGCCAAATTAGGCTAATTAAAAAAACGCTAAAATCAGGCGCCGACGAGCGGAAGGAAGTGACGTCGTAATGAAAACCGTTGGAGGTGAAAGGTAAGACATTTATTTATTTGTTTATCTATTTTTTTATTCACTCATTTATGCAAAACGCATACACAACTCCAAGATATTTCATCTACTTACAAAAATGTGTTAAATTTGTATTTATTTTTATTATTATTTTTCTTTCTTCTTATCAATGCAAACAAACAAGGCAAACAGATATAACAGGAACTACAGAAGAATACGAACAGAAACAAACACAAAATATTTTTAGAAATAGATATATACAAATAAAATAAAAATATGACTGTCTCAAATACTCAAACACATTTAATTTCAATTTTTAATTGTCTTTGTCATCAGAAATGTTTAAATTCAGCTTCACAAATATAAGAATACGAACAGAAACAAACATAAAATATTTTAAAAAATAGATATATACAAATAAAATAAGAATATGGCTGTCTCAAATACTCAAACACATTTAATTTAAATTTTTAATTTTCTTTGTCATCAGAAATGTTTAAATTCAACTTCACAAATATAAGGACTTTTAAATAGTCTTAGATTTGAATTTGTGAGGTCTTAATTGCTGCAAACTTTTTATCTCATTAAATTTATCCCTCTTTTAATTTCTTTTTGTCAATGAGTTAAGCTCTTTTCTGTGAAAGTCCACATTTCTGATGTTATTAGTTTTTAAACCTACTGCTAAAACAAATACTGTTTATTTTATACTTGCACTTACCTGTTGGCAAAACAAAGATTAACCTAACTCACTCTAATTATCAAATTTGAATATACCTCTGCAGGGGAGCACACATATACCACCTATTTTTATACTTTAGGTGCAATGCTTTAATATCAAACATATAAAAAAGATGTCCAAAAATCTGTCATAAATCAGGTTTGGAATTGAATTTTTGGACTGTTGGTTAGATAAAATAAATACAATTTGATAAAAAAATGAATTCCACTTTGACTTTATCAAAGCCCCTATGGCACTGATTAATATTTTCAAGTTTTCTGGAGGAGAGTTTTCTTGGTCCTGGCTGCACTCTTGGATCTCCCTCCTTTCTTGCTTGCAGATTAGCTCATGTTCAGCCAAGTTGGATGGGGAGCATCATCATAGCAGCTATCATCATCATCCAATAAATATTTAATGGAATTTAAAACAGGCTCTGGCTGAGCCGCTCAGTGACTCCTTCAGTTTTGTCCTGAAGCCACTGCAGCGTTGACTTAACTGTTTTGTTGAAAAGGTCAGTGGCCCGTTTGAAAACTCATTTTAGGATCTTGAAAGAGGTCCTCTGAGAAACATTACCATAAAGGCAACATAACAAGATTGTTGCATCAGAGAAAAAAAAGTCAATAATTCACACACTGACTGTGCCTTTGACACAGTTTTTAAGAGTAAATACTGAATTATAAAATGCCGTTCCCAACCTTTTTTTATCATTGAGTAAGCTCAAGCCCCCTGACAAATATATGGCTTTTACGTGTTATTTTCAGAATACCATAACCATATAGAATATCTGAAAAACTGTACGATTAAACCGAAAAATGAAAGCAATAACTGCAGGAAGTTTGTGTAAAACAAGCAATTTCGAGAAATTTTAAGCATATAATGTCCTGTGAATATTGTTTCGATTCCATGTCTGTATTGTGTTTTTTTCTTTTTTTTTTTGTATGTTTGTTTAACAATCATACAATTGTGTTAAACATCCTTGGGTATCCTTAAAGCTGCAATATAAAGTTATTATTATTATTATTATTATTATTATTATTATTATTATTATTATTATTATACAAACACTGTTGTCTTCTTTTTTTCCATCAAATTCAGTTTTTTCTTTACACTGACACTTGGCAATAATTCAAGCGAAAAAAGGTGCGTCTTTAATTTTGATTTAAACTTGTCAGTTGTGGGATGGGGGGTTATTCATGAGCCTGAGAGCAGCAGTAGAAAAAGGTTGGCCACCTTTTGGTTTTTAGGTACGAGTCAGAGACTGTGAGGAGTTGTGGCGTGTTCTTTGTAACAGATGCGTGTACTGTGACAGTCCTGATTGTCAGTATGTTCATCAGTGTCACCATCATCTGTTCAATATTCATGTGTTGTTTTGTCCCATTTGGCTGCTCTCTTTTAAAAATTCAAATTTTGGCATGTCAGATTCAAAACTAACCAGTAGAGGGAGCCATAACACAAGTAATCTGAAGTTGCTGCAAATGTACTGAGGTGTCATATCATGTATTTATGATAGCTTGTCAGGCTGTGTGTGTGTGTGTGTGTGTGTGTGTGTGTGTGTGTGTGTGTGTGTGTGTGTGTGTGCGTGCGTGTGTGCGTGCGTGTGCACGTGCTCTTTAACCCTTTGAAACTTGGATCAACATCAGTTTTCCCATGCTGCGTTCAGACGCCTTTCACAAGCTTCTTGTTTCTTTCAAACCTGTGCAGAATGATTTAATATCTTTTGACAAAACATGGGGAAAAGGGCCATGAGCAACTTGGCAAGAAATGACCCACAAATTGCAAGAAATTAGTTAAAAGGTAACAAGACAATTACCTAAAAATTTTGTCTCAGTGTGTCACAAACCCTGAAGAAGGTGTAAGCTGATACGTGTTGGTTTCAAACCATCCTGAGTTCCTGTTTTTTGTTGTTGTTGTTTTTTTGATGTATACCCTTCCATGAGCACTAGTGGTTTGAGTAACACCAAAAGTGCTCCTGCCGCCCCTGTTTTTTACCTAAAAAATAAATGAGGATTATTAGAAAATTATCAAAAAAATGTCCAGAAAACTATATTTAAAATAGAAGAAGTTGTTACAAAAAATGTGTGTGTGTATTAAACACATATATTTAATTTTCAGCCATTTTTAGGTCAATTTTTTAAAAGTTAAATTTTATTTTGTTTTTTTGTTGCTTATTTTCAGGTAATTTTCTGCAATTTTTTTTTTTCCGGCCATTGTTAAATTGATTTTTGCCTTCCCTCCATCTTTTGAAAGAAATCAAACCAATTTGCTCTATTTTCAAAGGGTTAAACTGGAAAAGCTGGTTTTCCTTAGTTATAAAAGCAGCACAGTTAAATATTGGTGTTGTCTTTTTGCAGTGGCACTGTACAGTTACAAGTCCAGAGCTTTTTGCAGTTCTGCAGACTTTATGATTGACAGAAGCATCATTAACCAGCAGCTTTCACTCTGATTTGCATGTAACCCCGTAAATATGTCAACCTTTCTGCAGTTTATCCTTCACGTCTTCATAAGTTGTCGGCGCACAGGTGCCGACAACTTATGACGTGTTAATAATTACAAAACTTCACCAAAACATCTGTTCACACATGAGCCGCCTGTCTTTTTGCAGCCAAACAGTGACAGAAAATCTGTGTGTTTACTGCTGAAATGCGAAAGAGGAGGCTCCCTGTTTGCACCACCCACAGTTTGACAGCCTCCACCTGAGATAGCAGGCAAATCATTTGGCGGGGAGGAGAGATAAACTAACAGGGGATACCAACAACAACAAAAAATATATTAATGATTTCCCCACAGGCCCAGGGGACTGGAATAAGATGCATTTCTGCTGCAGTTATAATTTGAGCTGGTTTGTTTCCTGCTGTGTGGTTTCCTGCTGTAACTGATACCAGTTGAGATACAGTGAAAGTAGGACTGGTCGTGGATGAAATAGGGCATGAATAGAAATAGCTCCGTAGCCCGGGCTCCACCGTCTCTGGAGGGAGCGCTGCGTCAGTTGCCTCATGTGTGCCGTTAAGCCGGTGGCTGTCTCTTCTCCGTCCAGGTGCGTGTTTGCTCGTGTGTGGGAGATCCTGCCCAGGACTCACAAGCTCCTGGAATCCATGAGAAAGCATACGGCCTCTGCCAACTGCATTAAGATTAAAGGCATTGACAAGGAATGTGTTATTGCCAGCTCAGATGGGGCCTGCATAATCTGGGACCCGGTGGAAGCCAGAACTCGCCCACTCAACCCCTTCTGTTTCTTTTCTGCTGAAACTAATTCACATCACAGAAACGGTTAAGTCAGTTTAGCTCTGATGAAGGCCATCGGCTTGTTAAACCTCCAGAAACTTCTGTACAACATTGAATTTAGTCAGAGCTGTACGAGTACACGAAGCAGTATTGATTTCCTCCTGGGGCGTGTTGTTTCATCACGCCGAGTGTCTGTGTGGGCATTTTGTGGCGAGTCAGGTGGTCCTGGATTACACTGATCAGCAGCTCCGTCCGCCATACCTCCCAAAAACAACACAGGTCACGATGCATTCTGGGATCAAACAGTTCTGGGGAGCTCCCCATGGAGTCAGTGGCGTAGAGCGTATGAAATAGCTAGTGTGACGTCGCCATAGGTGCCTTGAGTTTGGCAAGAATAGCATGGCCCAAAAATGAGCAAGAAGTTAGTAAAAGTAGTTACAAGAAAATTACCTAAAAATAAGCACAAAAAATTATAATGATTTAACAGAAAAAAATAAAATAGATAGATATAAAGTGTGAAATTTTCAGCAATTTTTGGGACATTTTATTTCTGTAACATACATCATTATAATAATTATAGATTATATAGTTTTCAAGATATTTTTTCCTAGTTTTTTTGAGAAATGAATCATTTTTTTGCATACATTTTTTGTCGCCTTTCTTCAAATAGGTAGCTGCCTTTTTCCCATGTTTCTGTAAGAAATCAAACCAATGTGCGCAGGTTTCAAAGAGTTTAATATCCTTTCAAGGGTGACTAAACACAGCACAAGAAAACCGATGTCCATCCTGGTTTCCAAGCGTTAACTGAGTAATTTAGGTGTAATTTATTGACAAATGTATGTCTTATATTACGTTATATTTTGTGTTCTCTGGGATGGATAGCAGTGTTACCTGGCTTTTATTATTTAGCTTTTGATCATTCCTAAATCATAAATCACATATCCACATATTGAAATAGTGTAATTCCAAAATCTGGTTTACTGTTAAACTCGTGCACTTTCACCTCACTCAGAAACATGAAGAACAAAAAGCTACACTTACTAATATTTCAAAGACGCGCATTTACGTTGTTATAGCTTTTTTTTTTTTTTTAAAAACCCAAAGATTAAAAAAAAAAAAAACTGAAATAGTTAAATAGAGCTAAAAAATCCCTAAAATAACATCCTAAAAACTAAGACAACAGTTTTTTTTAAAAAGGGGGCATTCGTAGAACTACTGCAAAGTTCTTCTGGTACAAAAGTGCCTGTTAATTGTGAGAGAAACAGAAAAGTGTACAGAACATAAATCAAAACTATCTTCTAAACCTTCACTGTGCTCCATAAGTTCAGATGTGCTAAAAACCGAAACAAACATGCATGGTGCGTGTGTGCTCATGGTCATATTTGACAGTAGTGCAGCAGCCGTGGCGGGACGCTGTGACAGTGATAGTGTATTGTTCTTTAGCCGAGGGAACGTTTGTTCCCGGAGCAGACGGCATACATGACTCAGTCGACCAGATGGTCTCTGTTACCTACTTCATCTTTGGGGATGACATTTCCTTCTTTAAAGGGAAGAGCGTCACCGGCAAATTACCTCTCCATTTATAGGCAGAGCAGGTCTTAAATATTAGGCCACTACCACGCAGCAACACTGGTGATCTTATTATGCAGCACTGGGAGAAATGCACCTTGCTGCTTCTTTTGTTTGTATCATCATCATTTTATATGTTAATGTTCAAAGTGTAGTGCTTTGTGTGAGATGTTCTCTCACATCAAAGATCGTAAAATATAGGCCACACGTGAAGGAAAATGTACCTCTATTGTATGTATCAAAGCTGGTGCACCTCTTTTTTAATAGTGAGGGAGGAAATTAGATGTTAGCCGTGGGAGAGATCATCTCTGCAGGAGAAATATTAAAAGCTACCTGACTTTGGAAGGAAAAAAATGCAAAATTGCTCTAAAAATAGCATCAAATAACAACTGAGAGAGGAGGCCAAAACAAGAAGGAGACAAGTGCCAAACACAGAGGTGATTATTGCCTCGCCACGAACTCTCAAACATGCACAGCGCTGTACCTATATGATGATAGGTGGCAGCAGCTCAGAGCTGCCCCGGGGTCATTATTGCAGGAGTTAAAAACTTGTATGTTTCATCTCGTCCCCCCGGAGTCGAACGATGGAAATATTCCAGTTGATGGCTTTTTGCTAGTTTCATCACATCTCCCCTCTGCTGTCAATGACTGTGAAAAATACCACCGGCACATTTATATAACTTCAGTTTGTTGTAGCTGAGAAGTCATCCAAAATGTGGATTTAAAGAGACAGTTCACCCCAAAATCAAGACACATATTTTTCCTCTAAACTGTCATGCTGTTTATCAGTCTAGATTGTTTTGGTGTGAGTTGCAGAGTTTTGAAGATATCAGATTTCTGTCTTCTGGGAAATATAATGGAACCAGATGGCACTCAGCCTGTGGCGCTTCAGCCTGGTCAGCAGAAGAAACTGATGGCGTTATACGTTTCTGCAAACTTCAAATATGTTAAATAAGTTTCATATGTATGATATCAAAACTGACACTGTGTATGATTTGTGGTTGAGGGCGTAGGTGCAAGATTATAATATTTATGGTTATTTTTACGTGTTATTTTGTCACATCTGGGTCATGTGGTGTTGGAATATGGATATGAGGTCTCAGACGATATTGGCTTTTCAGGGCTTTTAGTTGTCTAGAGTGATAACCTATATTTTGAACTGATATGCACTAACAATAAAAATGAAAATCTTTTTTTCAGTATTTAGAATTTGGAATATAAAAAACTCCCATGCTGATACTTTGTTTGCATTTTTTAAATTAATTCATTTTTCTCAGCGATCATTAAAATAAAACGCAGATACAGATAATCAGCAAAAAACATCAGCTCCAATAAAAATCCCATCTAATCTCATGCTGATGTCACAGTGATTTAGCTTAAAATGCAACAGCAAAACCCAACATCTGCAAAACTTAACATCAACGTCCACACAATGTGAAATTCTCACATCATCGGACATTTAAAATATCGCCAACCCCGTTTTCACTTCAACCTTTATTTAACGTCTGTCCGTCATAGGGGTCAAATGTCTTTTTGACATCATATTGACATCTGGTGCCAGCTGGGCTGATAAAAAGAAAATACATGAAACTGCTCACAGGATGGTCTTTGGATTCTCTAACCAGGTCATGATATCTGAAAGGAGACATTGAGTTTGTTAGATGTCATTTTTGGCGATAAAAGAGTAAACCTAACACACGTCAGGGAAGTATGATGACTCCTGCTGGCTGGGTCGAGCCTTACATTTTGTTTTGGGTTATTGTATCAAATGCTGGAGGTACCTACATGCAGGATACTGACTACTGAAGTCCTCCGGGTCCTGCAGATATCGCACAGCTTGTTGCTCGCCATCGGCACAATCGGATTAATGTGAAACCTATTTCATGCAAGTTAAAAATAGATTGATTTGATCGGAGTTTGCATCTGCAGTGTTGGCTCACATGATCATGTGGCCTGTTTGGTGCACGGCATTGAGAGAGAAGATTATTATTGCCTTCTCATCTTTGAGGCCGATGATTTCGGAAAAGGAGAATCTTTGCTTGGTTGTTGACCGGCCTTCAAATTCATAGTACTCTGAGTGCAGGCAGACTGTGTGCACTCATGGCTTTTCTCTCAGCACAGAGTATTTTAGTTTCAGTTTTGCTCTATTCGTCATACGTGGGTTAACACGGGGTCGACAGTACAGTGACATGAGGCTGTTTTCTCTCTTGAAATTGAGCCTGCTGCTGGTACTCTGTACCCCCACCAGCAGCACTCTGAGGGGGAGCAGAGTAGGAGGCTCCCCTTCTTGGCCCAGACTCCCTCTTCATGTTGCATTAGCAGTGAGGAGGAGAGTCAGTCATAATGCTTGTGCTCACTGCTGCAATAAATCTGCAGTTTTTTTAGCGTTAGTAAGACAGGCCTGTGTGATTAAACGAATCTATGCACTGAGTAAAAGAGATAAGCAGTGCCGCTCCTCTGTACTTCATTGCTCAGGAATGATAGTAATAATCCAGGACACTGTAACCTGTGATAAATGCCTTCCAAGGCTTAGCTAATGAATTTTACTCTGCAGGCTGCCCGGGTCACACACATTCATACAAGACATGCTCCGTCCTTTTTACCCTAATATATTTATTTGACAGTTATAGCCAGTAGTTACTTTTATATATATATATATATATATATATATATATATATATATATATATATATATATATATATGCAAAAGTGTGCGTGTGTGTGTGTGCGTGTGTGTGTGTGTAAATAGATAGAATGTATATAAATGACTTGTTTTTGACATAAGTATCAATCAAAAAAAAACAAAATATGGAAATAATAAGACATAAATAAATAATAAATGTTGGAATAAATACAAAATTTAATACATAATAAAGTAATAAATGCAAAGATTAGGTTATCCTACTTCATTAACATACAGACACATACAATATTATTAGAGTAAATCAATTTTATGTACTGCTTAATTATCAACTTTATACATTTATGCATGTATCTACTGTATTTTACTGTTTTATTTTAAGATTTATCTATTCATCAATTTATTCTTTATTTATTTTTGCCTTTATTTCAACATTTATTTATTCTCATATTTATTTATTTCCATATTCATTCAATTATTTATACATTTATTTAGTTTATTTTCGTCCTCCATGTGCTTCAATCATATAACAGTAAAATGGTATGCTTTGATACATGTATCAGTATCAACATCAGAAACTGATAATGGAATATAATAAAACTGGGGTCATGGGGGAATATTTCTGCCAAAAAAAACCCCAAAAAACAAAAAAACCAAAGCAAAACTCACACATTTGATACTCTAAGAACCTTTACAGTGCTAATAATGTTTCTGTGCTTGTACTCAGATGAGATTTTAGATAAGACTTAAAGTACTGATATGGAGTAGGCTATTTTACACTTTGGCATTGTTACTTTTAGTTAAGTAAATGATCTGAGTACTTTCCCACCGCTGATAGAAAGTAAACTAAAACCCATTTCAGTGTCAGACTGGTTTGAGACGCTGACCACACGAGCCCACACAGCGCGCACTGCTCTCTTATCTCGTGCATGTGCAGGAAAGTGGGAGGGAGCAGCCACACAATCAGCAGCCTTTTTTCCAGGAGAAGTTGGGAGCGATGGGAGGGGAGCGCTCAGTGCTGCAGCTGGACGGCGGAGCGGCTCGTGCTGCGCGGGGCATGACGAGATGCCGCTGGTGACAGCGGCGTCGGAGCGATAATGAACGCCTTCAGTAAGTGCTGCGATGGATGAGGAAGGTTTACCGTCAGCGCAGGGCGGAATAACAGTGAGCTGTTGTGTCTCCTGGCTCCGCGATGGTGTCACCTCTGTGCGCTTTTCCCTCTGCTATCCGGACAGGGGACACTGGCGGAGAAGTGACACACCGGCGTCGGAATTTACGCAATTATCAGTCTGAGAATAGACGGGCGAGGGAGTAGAGGCGCCGTCATGGAGAAACACAGCAGAGTCAAGGAGGAAATGCCGACATCGAAGGAGGAGAAGCGCAAAGAGAAAAAGCCGAAATCTGGGAAGCTTTTCAGGAGGAAATCGTTGAAGTCTGTGGGGAGTTTTATGAACAGAATCATCAAAACTTTGGGTACTTTGACCCACTTTGGAGACGCTGACGCGCAGGACGCGGAGGACGACGACGGGGGGTTCCGGAATGGCGCACCTTGCACCCTGAGCGCCGGCTCGGGAATGATCAAGGAGGACGCACAGGTGACTTGGGACCGCGTGGTGAAAAACACCTCGAGTACGTCCTCGTCTCTGTGCACCGGCAGAGAGAAACTACTTTACCAATACGCGGACAAAATCCCGGGCGTCCTGGGGCTGAAGAACCACGGGAACACCTGTTTCATGAACGCCGTGGTCCAGTGTTTGAGCAACACCGACCTGCTGGCGGAGTACCTGGGGCTGGAGCGGTACAAGCTGGACCTGAGTCACACCAGGATTAACGGGGTGGTGAAAAGTGATGAGACGCGGCTCGCCAAGGGAGAAGTCACGGAGCAGTTGGCGTCACTTGTCAGGGCTCTGTGGACTCTGGAGTACACCCCGCAGCTGTCTGTGGACTTTAAGGTACCCAAAGTGCAACACATCACCCAAAAACACCAGTCTACAGGTGCACATGAGCTCAGTGCTTAAAGGGTAACTTTGGTATTTGTCAACTTGGGTCCATTTCCCCATGTTTTTGTGTCTAAGTGAGTAATAGGAGCAACATTTTTTTTTTAATTTATCCAATATCATGCAGAGAGCTCCTGCAAAACGGGCTGCAGTGTAACCACTAGGGGCAAATGTGCAGCGTCAATTTACATCCACTGAAAGTGCTTGTTTTTGCCACTGACAGGATCACATTGTTCTTTTAAGTGTCTGACAATATTAAGGGAAGGATCTCAACAGAGAGACCTTCCGACAAAGATTAGGATCCTTTTTGTTTAACTAGAAACAGCCTTGAAATCACCATCACAAAACCCGACAGACTCCATTTAAATAAACTGTATTTTTTTATCATAAAACACACACAATTCAAAGTCAAAAGAAACAAAATAACACTTAAATGATCACTATCTCTGGTTTGGCTAAAATAAACCCTCAATTTATCCGGTTAGATGTGAAAATACGCTGCTCTGTTCGTGATAAATTACTATTTTTTTAAATGAAGTTTTGTGGATTTGAGATGGCGATATCGAGGCTGTTTTTAGTCAAACAGAAAAACAAAAGTTGCCTGTTCTTGTCACTGACAGGATAACATTGTTCTTTTAAGTGTTTGACAATATTATGGGAAGGATCCCGACAGAGACAAAGCTTCTAAAAAGAGTAGGATCATTTTTGTTTAACCAGAAACAGCTTATATTAATAAATATAAATTTTATCATCATAAAGAACACTTTATTCAAAAGTATCAGAAATATATCATTAATAAAAATCATCTTTGTTTGTTTTTCCACTGTTCCAACAGTTACTAACTCTGGTTTACTTGAAATAAACTCCTAATTAACCCAGTTAGATGCAAATATGCCGCCTCTGTACATGCTAAAAATGCTGTTTTCTTAAATGGAGTTTGGAGGGTTTTGGATAGCAATTTTGGGGCTGTTTGCTAAACAACAAAAAGCGCTTGTTGTTGTCACTGACAGGCTCAAGTTATTATTATAAGTGCCTGGTAACATTATTTAAGGATCCCTACAGAGATTTACCTTTTGACAAAGAGTGAGATCCTTTTTGTTTGACCAGAAACAGCTCCGAAATTCCTTTCACCAAACCCACCAGACTCCATGTAAAAACAATTTAATCATCATAACACGCACTTCATTTAAAGTCAACAACATAAAACTCACAGAAGCTGTCTTGCGCCATTTTTCTACTGTTTTAACAACTCTAATTCTTGTTATTTTTTTCTATTTTTAGGTAATTTTCCTGCACTTTTTCCTAATTTCCTGATAATTTTGGGGTAGTTTCTTCTTGAGTTGCTTGCTGCCTTCTTCCCATGATTTTTTTTCTTCCCAGAAATCAAGCCAGTTTGCTCAGGTTGCAAAGTGTTAAAAAACTGTTGTTCCTTGTAGTCCCTCAGATACAAAAACATGAAAAATAGGGTCCAGGTTGAAAAATGCTGAAGTTACCCTTTAATAACAGAAAGCGGCTTTATGATGAAAAGTAATGGTGATGTTATAAAGTTAAGGGCAGTCTTACAGAATCATTTGTTAACATTAAATACTCTTAAACTACGTCTTTAAAGTGCAGAGTCGGCTTACTGTTTAGTAATCACATGTTGTGCACACTGACTGCTGTAGACACCACTGTGATATGCACGGTCTGAATGTAATGTTCGGACAAAGGACGATGTGTCATGTTTTACATCGTTTGCTCTAATTGCCAGCAGAATAGCTGCCGTTCTCTCCCACATGCAATAACAAGCGTGCACCGCTTCACCCTGTCACCTCGGTGTTTTCCTGCGAGGTGATAACGAGGCTGCTGTCACTGCGGTCTGAGGGCGCGGGGTCAGCAGGTGACTCCGTAATTACGACAACGAGCTCCAGACTGAACATCGCCCATAGATGCGTGATGACTTTAACTCTTCAACACCCGAGCAAATTGGCTTTATCTCTGTCAAAGACATTGGTGGAAGAAGGGAACAATGGCCCAAAACATCAGCAGGAAATTTACAGAAAGTTACAAGATAATGAACTGAAAATAAGCCAGAAAAAAAGAAAATGACCTTGAGAAAGGACTTTAAAAAGAAAAGAAAAAAGATATTGAAATAATACTTTTTTTGTAGAATAACTAAATACATGTATGATGATTAGATTTATAATTGAAATATTGCTATGATTTTGTTCACCTTATACCTTTTTTTCCCAATGTTTCTTTTTTTTTTTTTGACAAATTCACATATCTTTTCTAGCTGCTCATTGCCTTTTCTCCAAATAAAAAAAATGAATTGGAGCATTTTTCTGAGGTTTCAGAGGTTTAGACACTTGTGAAAGGCGTCTGAACACAGCGCAAGAAAACTGATAACGATCCAGGTATGAAAAGGTTTAACTAAATCATCACGTCCTTTGCAGCACCAACTGCTGTTTTATTAGAAGCACGGGTGACTGCTCAACTGTACATTCAGTTTATTAAGAAGTTGTGATGCAAAGTACTGTAACTCAGGGAGGAGATGATTTACTTATAACACTTTGCACGAAAGGATCTCCTCTCCCGGAGGATCAGGGCTGCGACACAGCCCTATCAGGAGACCCTCAGGCTTTCCTTTTCTGCCCACGCTGGAGATAGAGTGAGAAAAAAAAGCAACTGTACTTTATCTGCCTGCAGCTCTTTGCTCTGCATTTCTTTGAGCCATAGTTCAAGGCAAGAAGTAGATAATATGGAGCTGGGAACAAAAAAACTCCACAATGGATCTATTCTTGGAAATGCTAATTAGGCTGTAAGAAAAGGGTACAAGTGTGGCGACAGGAACCATCCTGACCCCCTACTGTACTGGCACTTTCCTCACACTTGAATATGTCGTAATGAGGAACCTGAGATTTGCTGTGTAGAAAACTCAGCCGTCACAGTCCAAAACAATTTTAACAGTAGGTGGGTTTCCATTAACCCTCAAGTTGCGTAAATTAAACTTTGCGAATATAAAATATGCCTAATGGAAACATGTCCATTTATTGCAAAAAAAGTTTTTATGCTCACATGAGGTGGTATTTCAGGTGAAAAACCATATTTGGCAAAACTGCAATGGAAATTTTAGTCTTTTCTAGGTCACATGATGTCTATGTGCTTGTCAGTAGGAACTGGCTCCCATGATGCAGCAGGAGCTACAAGAGCTGTTATTGCATCACATAACTCTGAGAAAGTTTTGAATCCACACTTCCTCTGTGAAATCGTGGACTATCAGCTCCCAGAAATCACTCAAACGTGGCTGCTCCAACAAATAAGAGGCTCACCTTTGCATTATTTCTTATAAAACACGCCTACGTGGCCTTGGATTGGAAATAATGACGCTAGTGCGGTGGCTGCAATAGAAATAAAGCTGCTAATGTTTTGGACATCGCCATGCTTCTTAGTTTTTTTTGTGAGAGGAGAAGTCGCAGTACATCCCTCGGTGGAAATGCAGTCAACTCACAATTGTGTTTTATCGACATTTAGAAAATATCGCTCAAGTTTTGCACAAATCTGTAATGGAAACTTGCCTATTGATTCTTTCTCTTTTTTATTCTGTTGTGGTCTCTGAAGGACTCGACCACCCGGGTCAACCAGAATCCGTACTACCAATACCTCGCCATAGGAATAAGGAATATATTGGCACGTAATCGATATTGGCAGATAAACATTAGATATCAGCATCAAGTGAACTTTTCTGCCGATCTGACACGCAGATGATGCTTTAACCCCTTCAATCCTGGAGTGACATCACTTTTCTTGTTCTGCATTTAAAAGCCTTTCACAAGTATCTAACCCTAATTGTGGAGATTTCTTTCAAAATATTGGAAAAACATGATTAGAAACTTGCAAAGAAATGTCCTGCGTATTGCAAAAAATAGAAAAAGGTGACAAGAAAATGATAACAAAATGAGCTGACGGGGATTATTAGTTATTAGAGAAAAATGTCCCCAAAACTATATTCATAATTCTCTTAATTACATATTTAAAATTATGCTACATTAAAAAATAGCACTGTCTTGAGGTCTTTTTTGTTTGTTTATTGGTCTATTTCCTTTTTAGATGCTTGTAACATAAATCAAGCCAATATGCTCAGGATTCAAAGGGTAAACAAAGACTTTCCACCATCGTGATAAGAGTAGACGTAATATGTTTATTCCACAACAGGAAAGATCAATGTTCTCCGCAATTAGGTGGAAAAACGTGTGCATATATTGGTACCAGCCAAAATGAGTCCAAGAATATCAGCATATTGAATATCAGCAACAAAAAAAACCCAACAATATCATGCATCTTTACTCCCCCAGTTCTACACTTTTATTCTCCTCTTATCTCACGAGACTCAGATATTTTCAGGACAGCAATCAGAGAGAGCAGCATGGAAACAACTTGCCAAGATTTAAAGATAGGTTCAAAGAAAAAAAACACTAAACACTCCCCCTTGTGTGTGATTAGATGTTTCCTGTGTTAGAGCACCCACACACACACACACACACACAAACACACACCGCTGTGCCTCTTGGCTGCGGTTTGTGACCGTAGGAGGTCCAGAGTTCATGCAGCTCAGGCCTTCTGAAATTGCCTGTTGAGTAATACCACAGCTGCCTGGAGGGAGGCTTTATAAAATAATCAGATCGCTCCGAGGCTTGTGTCTGAGAGGCAAAATTAGCTCCCAGTTGCGGGAACTGCAGACAGCACACACCGCTCATAAACAGTCCCCCTGAAAGCATCAGCCCTTAATTTAAATGCTCAATTAATCTATCGCTGCCTTTAGTTGATTAGCAGTCTTCACAGGCCTCCGAACGTCAGGTGTTTTTGTCAGAAGGGCATCGGGAAGGTTCAGCTAAAGCGGCCGGATAAAAGGACTACCTATAGCACCCGCACATGAATTTTGATAAGAAACGATAAAAGGACAAGTGTTGAAAGGGATCTCTTTTTTTGACGATTACCCTTCCAACAGGACGAACACTTTGCATTTTTTTTTATTTTATTGTAAATGAATTATGCTGTTCATGTACATGTCCTCTGCAAATGTGGGATCATCCTCTTTGATCAAAAGTTCTTCAAAGTTAATGAGTCAGCAGTGGCCTCCTCGCGGGTCAGCTGGCTGCAGAGTCCCAGTCAGGAGAAAAAACAAAACAACAAAGTCCTGGCGCGTACCTGGCGCTCTGCCACATACCAGCACCACCTGTCCTGTCGGAGCAGAGAGGTGCTTTTTCTATCGTCGTGTCTCTGCGCCGCTCGGCGCGTCCTGAGCTCCCCCTCTCACAGATGCGTCCCTGACGCTGCAGTCGAAGGGTTGAGTTTCTTCAACCTGGGAGCAGATGTGTGCTTTTTGATCTGGACAGTTCCTGTGCGTTTCTCTGCATCCCCCCTGGCAGGGCGGCGTGTTTGGTGTTTGCACAGAGAGGCCTGCACGGGGGACGAAGCCTGAAACTCAAACAGTTACTCAACAGCCAATTTATCGGTTTCCATAACATGAGAGGCCTGAGAAAGAAGGGAGTAGCCGGGCAGGAATGTCATCCTCCCGGCAGTGGATACTGATTTAGGAAAGTGAGTGTGTGATGTGACGACAGTGGGTCAGCTCACAGGTATGTGTCAATATTTGCCGACTCCTTGTTGATTTTTAATGATTATCTATGTTGCTGGTTGCAGTGAGTCAGATTAGATGTATAGTACAGCAGTCATGATGTTTTTTTGTTTGTTTTTTTAACAGTGTCTATAGGGGTTTTCAGTTATAACAGATATTACATATAAATTTAATAGTCTTATATGGTAAAACAAAGATGGTATACCACAAAATCAAAAGGGAGATCAAACCAAACAAAAATTTAAATAAACACACAAAAAATAATTAAATAAAATAACAAAAAATGAAGGCAGAGGTGATAAACAGATGTTGTTACAGTAGTTAGTGTACAGAAATCTCAAAGATTAGAGGGGCTTAATTTTTTTGTTACCAACTGCCTCGACCCCACTCCTGTCTTTGGTTTTATTGGTCTAGTCTGTACATTTACACAATTTAAGAAAAAGTCGAATTATTGTGTTTTTCTGACTAAAACTGGGCTTTTAAAATACATGTAAACGTGTTAGTCCCACTGAAATTGCACTAAATCAAATTTCTCAAAATCAGACTGACGCACCCAGATAATCTGATTGGAAGTCGAGCTTTTCCATCACGTAAACGTCTCAGTCAGACTTTAACTGGATTTGGCGTTCTGTGCGTGCTTCTAGTCGCGGCGCCGGCCTCCCTCAGATAGGGACTGTTTGTTATTTATGAGGGGGAGGGGTGCTGCAAAAAGGGTCAGGACTTAAAAAATGTAAGCACTAAAGAGAGACTTGAGTTTTGTAATTTTGGCTTAGGTGAGGGTCATACAACTTAAAAAGGTAGTATGTTATATTTAATTTAAATAAAAAAGTCACAATCCAGCCGCCCCCCTCCTCTGATAAATAAAGAACAGTCCCACAACACCAGCCAGTGGATGATGGCTACGTCCAGTATTTGTATGCAGTCTATCATCGATTTGCTCGTGTCCTAAAGAAACAATGAGCATGCAAAAAAGAGAAAAAGAAGTCAAAAAACTTAAAATTACTTAAATGAATGAGTGAAAGTTAAAATAGTAAGAAAACAGTAACATATAAATAGATAAAAGTGTTGGATATGGTTAAAACAAATCACTAATTTAACAGTAAGTCATCTAAAATAATGAGTGAACAGCTGAAACACTGAGCTAAAAATTAGTAGTTCAGCTGTTAAAATATATACCATTAGCTAAATGATGTAGAGGAAAGAGTGTTTTCCTCTTTCGTCTTTATCTCTTAGTTCGATGATTACACACATTACAAACTGGCCAGTGGCCATTATGCCACAGAGAGCAATAAAAAACCTCAATTATATCACTGAGACAATTGCCACCTTCAAAAGCCTCTGAAGGTAATTACTGTTATTACTTTGCTGCACAACAGCTTTAGGTTAGTGTGTGTCCGTCGTGCTCACGGTTAATAGCAACCCTGAAGGATTCGGGGGCATTAATTTGAAAAGGATCTGCTGTAGCCGACTGCACTGAGACTCCACCAGTCAGTCTGACTGAGAAACATCTGCTGTAATGTCGAGTATGACAGAATATAAACTGTATGTATGTGTGTGAAAATACATGGAAAACTTCCAGAGAATACATGTTTAAAGCTGTCAGAGATCAAGAGAAGGCAAGAAAAAACCAAAACAAACGGCATAATGTAAAAATGCAACCTTCTCCTGCAGCTCTCTTGTCTTTTCATACATGTAAAATTATGTTACAGAAGAAAATAGATACTTTTTTCAGCAGCAGTCACTTTCTTGTTTGTTTTTAAACTTTTTATATTTTTAGGCAATTTCTTGTAAATGTGCAAATTTTTTTCTGCTAAAGGAGGGATAAAACATGAAAAAATGTATTCGTATAACCATATTCATAATAATAATAATAATAATTTCATCTGTAAATTTATTTTATTATTTATTTTTTACTTTTTTTAAAACATTTTTTCCCTTTATTTTCAGGTAACTATTTTGTCACAACACAAATCTATGTCTCATCATTATTTTATTTTATTTTTCTAAGGAGGGGGGAAAATCTTTCAGATCGAATATTAAAGTGAAAATATTACATATTAAAAATATGTCTCACAGTACATCTGGCTCTTAGGTTCACGTTGCTCAGCAGAGACAGGCAGCTGTCCAGTTGTATCAAACAAGCAGCTCTATATTTCCTGTCGTATTTTGCAGTCGACCTCTCTTAAAATGATTGCAGAGATCTGTAGTCGGATTGCAACACTCATCACTTTTTGACTTTGAGATCGAAGAGGCAAAGGAAGCTTCACTTTCACTTTCAAGACGAGATCAGAGGAGAAGATTAGAGAACCTTATCGCTCTGCCAAGACTCCACCAGCAGTTTTTCTCTGTTTATGAATTTTTATGTTCACTTTTTGCACTTGTCAGTAACTACATCTCAGAAGAACGACTTTGAAGACGCAGTGCTGGCTCCACTGCCAACGATTACTCATTATTATATTACCCTGCTCTTACTGAACAGCCCTGTTTTAGCTCGATTTGAAACAAGAGTTGATCTGAGTAGACTTGTCTGCTCTATCTTGTGTTTAATCACCTGCAGCTTTATATTGTGCTGCACTGGAGAAACACTTAGCTTCATTTTGCTCTGGGACTCTTCAGTGCTTTTTGTTATGCCTCTGGGTTTGGGATAGACGTGGCCGGAGGCATTATACTTTAAGGTTGTTCATCCATTTGTCCTTTTCTTGCAAACGTGATATCTTAAGAACGCCTTGAAGGAATTTCTTCAAATTTGGTAAAAACATCCACTCTGACTCAATGATGAACTGATTAAAATGTGACAGTGTCACTGTAACCTCTTAAAGGTCAAGGTCACTGTGAACTCTTCTGTCCCACTCTCGAATGTGATATAAATAATTTAAGGAAATTTGTTTTACATTTGCCACAAATGTCCACTTGGACTCAACAAATTTGGTCAAAGGTCAAGATCAAATTGACCTTGCGTCCATCTTATTTTGTGAACAAAATATGTCAAGAACTCCTTGAGGGAGTTACCCAAATTTGGCACAAACACCCACTTCTCGTTCTCAACAATAAACTGATCAAAATTTGGAGTTCAAAGGTCAAACCAGTCTGACCTTGCATCTGTTTCATTTTTGTAAATGCAATTTTTCAAGAACTCCTTTAGGACGTTTCTTCAAATTTGGCACTTGGACTCCACAATGAATTCATAAAAACTTAGAGGTTAAAGGTCACTGTGACCTTGTGTCCATCTCATCCTCGTGAATGTTATATCTCAATGAAACCTTTAGGGAGTTCCCAAAAATTTGGCACAAACATCTGCTTGGACTTGACAATGAATTGGTTAAAGTTCAGAGGTAAAGGTCACTGACCTTGCGTCCATCACACTCTTGTGAATGTGATACTTCAATAATGCCACTAGGGAATTTCTCCAAATTGGCGCAAACATTCACTTGGAGTCAACAATGAATTGATTAAAATTTGGAGGTCAGAGGTCAAGGTCAGTGTGACCTTGTGTCCATCTAAGCGATATCTCAAACCATTTTGGGGAGTTTCCTCAAATCTGACTCAACTAATTAAAAACTTGGAGGTCAAAGGTCACTGTGACCTTGTGTCCATCTCATCCTTGTGAATGTTTTATCTCAGTGACACCTTTAGGGAGTTCCCAAAAATTTGGCACAAACATCTGCTGACTTAATGATGGACTGATTAAAGTTTGGATGTCAAATGTAAAAATCACTGGGATCTTGTGGCCATCCTACTCTTTTTATAGTGATATCTTAATAACGCTGTGAGGGAATTTCTTCAAATATGGCACAAACGTCCACTTGGACTCAGTGATGAACTGATTAAAGTTTGGAGGTCAGAGGTCATGGTCACTGAAACCTTTCGTCTATCTCAGTCTTGTGAATGTGATTTCTTGTTAGTGGTTTGAGGGAAATTCTTTACATTTGGCACAAACGTCCACTTGGACTCAACAGTGAAAATTTTGAGGTCTGAGGTCGCTGTGACCTCACACAACATATTTTTGACCATAACTTTAGATGCCATTGGTTAATTGTGACAAAATTGTACACAAGGTTAGCACAGGATAAATGAAATAAATAATGAAGTGTTGATGTTTTACATCCAAAAGGTCAAAGGTTAAATTCACTGTGATGTCATAATGATCTGCAAAAACACTTTTATTACTCAACGTCATATCCCAGGGACAGAAGGGGAGACATTTGGTCAGATACTGAAATGGTGACACTAATCTTGGTTGTCCATGTTGAAACTGTGCTGATTTTGTAGATCTTTGGTGCTACAGGTTTAAAGATGTGTGTGCAGCATCCGTGTTTTTACAGACATCGATATAAACTCTTAGTGCATCTTGACTGGTTCACAGAGGCATGCAACCGGAAGGCGGCAATTCTAGTGAAAGAGTTTTTTAAATTCAATATCTCTGCCCGTCTTTTTGAGAATCGACCAGCAGCTCCTCAGCGACAGGCCTCTCACTTCATCATCAGACATGCTACATCACGTTGTGGTGTAATAGCTATAAGAGGCATATCACATATTAGTGGATTATGGAGCAATGATTACAGTCTGCTGCTCCCTCTGCTATAATCTCTCATCACTGCCTTTGCTTCTGCATGCTGCCAGCTGTGGTTCATGCAGCTAATTCCCGCCTAATTGAGTCGGGTGCCATTCACATCTGAAGTCACATTATACTGAGTGTGAGCTAAAGTAGTCTTCAGCCTACTTTTAAAAACGAATGTTATTCACACTTCTTTTATAAAGGCAAATTTCTCCAGATATTTACTTTCTTGAGAAGGAAAGGGGTAATGCTTTCTGACAGTTAAACTTTATTAACAAGCATGTTTTTGAGACAAAGGCATATTTTGCAAATCCAAAATCTGAAATGACTCTGCATCAGTCAGAGCGTGGGCCAGGTGGAGACGAAGGAAGCGTGAAGAGCGTTAGTGCAGATTTGCAATTCTGGGATTCCTCTGATCAGCGTTCTGTGGAGAAGGGGTAGAGCTGCCCAGCACGCACACCCGAGCTGTCAAAACCAAAAAACAAGAAGTGCTTGAGATTCACATTTTTTCGTTGGAGAAATCTTTTGCAAGGCTGTGTTTTTTGGCTTCTCCAGGTAGCCACTACGGCTTTAATTCTAACGAGCTGTCACATTATAAAAGCCAATTAAAACACCACAGTGTTTGTTTTTCAGTGAAGACAGAAATGGGACTCTCTAGATGAAATGAATATATTCATGGATTGTTACAGCACTGAGCCATTTTCCTTGCTTATGAAATAACGTCATTTAGTAATTATGTAGCTGTAGGCTATACAATAGGTGCCTAAAAATTCACCTCAATGCAGGACATTATGTTTTTATGCTCAAGTGTTTCTGGTAGAGGACCCCAAATCCTCTTTCATACATGTCCCCTGCAGCCTACGCCTTTGCTGTTGACTAATGTAGCCCAACAAGCAGAAAAAAATGTTGTGATTGTACATTTCTGCAAACTACAGACAGACATTTTAATGATTATTACGTTGTGGATACATTGAAACTTGTTAATGTTTTGTTGGCACAATATAAGATGGAAGTGCACTAATGTCTTGGAAAAGTAGAATTTCCGCCTCTCGGCTGTATGCCTCCGTGAACCAGTGAAATTGCTCTGTTACGGTTCACATCCATCGTAACCAGTATCTAAAAATCTGTACAGTCAGCACTGTTTCAAGATTTGTGTCACCAGCTCAGTATCTGACCAAATGTCTTCCCTTATAATCCTCAGATATGAAATTGAATTATGGCCAAAAAAGTGTTTTTGCATAATATTAAAATATAACATTGAGGTTGACCTTTGACCCTTTGGATATAAAATTACATCACTTCATTGTTTTATTTCTTTTTTTAGACAGCATGAATTCTTGAGTTAAGGCCAAAAACATGTTTTGTGAGGTCATGCTGACCTTTAACCTAAAATCTGAATCAATTCATTCTTGACTTGGACGTTGGTGCCAAATCTGATAAAAAATCCTCCAAGGTGTTCTTGAGATATCTGGTTCACAAGAATGAGACGGATGCAAGGTCACAGTGACCTTTGACTGCCAAAATCTATTCAGGTCATCCTTGAGCCAGCTCGAACGTTTGTGCCAAATTTGAAGAAATTCCTTCAAGATATTCCTGAGATAATGTGTTTACAAGAATGGGACTGATGCAAGGTCACAGTGACGTTTGACCTTGACCTTTGACCACCAAAATAAAATCAGTTCATCATCCATGTGGACGTTTGTGGCAAATTTGAAGACATTTTCTCGAGGTGTTCTTGAGAAATTGCAATCACAAGAATGGGACAGATGGATGGACAACCTGAAAACAGTGTCTCCGGTAGGGCTGGGCGGTAAATTATTACACTCCAACACACCATGGTCAGTGAACGATGAGGGCAAAAAACAAACCACAAAAAGAAGCAGAATAATTGTTCTTTAATCTTAATGAAAAAAAAATGTTCAGTTAATGGTGATATTGATTTTAGGTATGAGGTTCGGACCTTTGCTGTGAGTAAATTTTAGTAACTGGACCTCTTTGAATTTTAGTAGAATAGGTCCTCCAGTTGGTGACGCCTGTTCTACAGTATATTTGTCATGTTCAATGTCTGACAGAAAATAAATATTTAAACCAAAATTAACCTTATGATATCTTCATATCTCACTTAGGAGTCAAAGGGAACCTTGACACAAATAGTGATTTGATGTGTATCGCGTTATATATTGATATCGACTGATATAAAAAAAATATCGTGATAAGACTTTTTTTTCCTTATCACCCAGCCCTAGCCTCCGGCCACAACTACTGCTGGCACGAAGGCATAAAAAAGAAACACTTTGATTTCAGCTCTCCCTGCTGAAAAATCGGTGCTGAATTGCTACAAAACACCCACATTTGGTGCCTAAAAAGCCACTGGAAACAAAGCACTGACTCGCTAAATCGGGCTCTAGTATGAAACATAAGAATGTAATAAATTTGTGGGGTTTTTTCAGAAATGTACAATGCCAACCTTTTCTTCTGTTGACTGTGCTGAAAAATGACACTTCTCTCCTCTCTAGACTATAGTGTCCAAGTACGGCTCACAGTTTCGTGGTAACTCCCAACATGACGCCCTGGAGTTCCTCCTGTGGCTGCTGGACCGCGTCCACGAAGACGTCGATCTGGCCTCCCACAATAACAACAACAGGATCAAAGCTCCGGCAAAGGTAAGAATGAAGCTCGTGTAGTAACAGTTAACATGAGCAGGAATCATGTCGCCCTCAAAGTAACATTTTCTAATTAAAGTTCACACTGAATGCTTAATTGATGCATAACTAATACATGACTCATTATGATTAAACACATGAATTCATGCATTATATATCACAAACTCCTGTGGCGTGATACCGAAGCCCTAATATTTCATGTGATTACACAACATCTAATGGATCATCATTTTGGGAATGTTTAAGGGTGACTTTGGTATTTTTCAGCCTGGATCTTATTGTCTCATGTTGTAACACCTTTACCACCAAATTTAGCATATTGGTTTTATTTCTTCAAAAACATGGGAAAAAGGCAACAAAATGCACACAAATTACCACAAATATATAGATTTAGATAATTATATATTTTAGAAATTAGGAAAAATGTCCATATCTTTGTATATATCATAATCATTTATTGAAAATTGTGTTACAGAATTATTGTTACTTTTAAGCATTTTGTCTTTATATATATATATATATATATATATATATATATATATATATATGTGTGTGTGTGTGTGTGTGTGTGTGTGTGTGTGTGTGTGTGTGTGTGTATGTATATATATATATATATATATTTTTTTTTTAATTTTCCCTTTTCTATTTTCGCTAATTTTTGGTAGTTTTTCTGCATTTAATAATAGCAGCTCAGAGTGCTTTACATGCCAGAGTGCTAAAAATTTAATCCTTATAATATATATAAATATATACATTTAAAAATAAAAGAATCTAAAAATATAAATAAATAAAATAAAAATAAAATCATTATACAGCACATGGATACCATTACTGTGGAAATAAGTTGCAGACAGGCCAGAGGTTGAAGACAAATAAAAGAAATATAAATAAAAATATTTAATATCAGCCAACAACAGTAAAAACAATAAAAGCCCATAAAACAAGTTAACCAGACATAACAACGATAAAATGCTATACAAATAAATAGAAGGTGGAATTAACTAAAAGCAAAAGCATAGAAATGGGTTTTGTTTTGTACGTTACTGATAAGAGAGACGTCCAGAAGTCTCATAATTCCACAGACTTTATCGTCACAGTGAACTCTCCAGAGGTTACCTCCTGGTCTCAAAATTTGTTCAGCAGTGCACTTTTCATGCAACCGACACCAGTGTGGCGCTCTGAGGTGTGCGACCTTGCTCTGTGTCTAATGCTTTGCCCCGTGGAGAAGGCGAGTGTGGCGATTTGGTGTTCGATTCTCTCTCAGCACGTCTCCTCCTGGAGGTAGGCCTGCGGGCGCGCTGCATCCCGATACTCCTCGAATGGAACTTTGAACTCCTCTGCTGTGAGCCATTAAGGCAGAATTTTCATGTATTATTAAAAGCATGTTTTTACTTCTGAAATAGACATTCCTCCTTTTTTTGTAGTTTTAGCGGGGTGATAACCAGTGGCATAATTTATGAGAAGCGCTACACTTACTGTTGGTGAGTCATTGCAAATAAATCTACTCAAACTCAGTGCCCTTTGTTTCCCCGAGGCGGTAACTGCGATGATTTATTCTGTTGTTTCATCATTATTGGATAGAGAGATATCGAGATCAGGAAGTCTTGCGCTCCCAAGGCTATACATCGGATTATTTAAGGTAGAACACGCCTTTTTTTTTTTGTGAAATTCTTGTGACCGACATGCACCCTTTTCTTGCATTACGTATCAATTAAAAGGAAGAAAAAGCTTTTTTCTGAAAGGAGCAGAAATGCACCGTCAGCGCAGCATATCATTACAAAGCCAAGGTCATTTTGAAAAGTTGGACGAGTCTGTGGGAGGAAGCTCACTTCCTTTTTTCTGGCTTAAGTGTTGCATTAGCTCCTTTTTTCACCAGCAGTTGATGTGAGTAATTAAATGACACATTGAGACGAATTCGGTGACAGTTAGAGATGTAATATCTGTGTGTGCGACTGTCTGACACAGTTCACCTTCGTCCTCTGTAGGCGTCCAGCTCCTCCAAGTTTCATACATCTCTGTTGTTCATACTCTGATATACTTACAAGAGCAGAGCCTCCATGTTTCTGCAGGCTGAGTTGCTCTTTACAGGGTTTGTATGGTCATGAGAAACCTGGAAAAGTCATGGAATTTGTAAAATCAAAATTTCCAGACAGACAAAGACAACATGCATGTTTCTTTTGCATGCATGTTTCATGTTTTTTTTCTAATTACCAAAATTGTTAAAAAAAAAAAAAAAAAAAAAGTCAATATTTTTCTTTTAAAAATATTTGGTGTTTTTTCTCTTTAAATATTTTCAAAGGAAAAAAATCACCTTTAAATTTTTTTAAAAATCTCTAAAAAAAAAAAAAAAAAAAAAGGCCAAATTTTATTTCTTTAAAAATCATTTAAAGAATTAAAGGGGAAAAATGCCAACATTGTTTCTTTAAAAAGCACCAAAAAAGAAAAAAAATCACCAAAAATGGCTATAAAAATGTAATTGGCTGTAATGGCTATAAGATAAATATAAATTCACCCATTCATAGTTGTGTGCCCCGCCCTTGAAGCCAAAATAAAATTCATAAGTTCCTCCACAGTGTTTAAAAAATTATTTGACATACCTCCACCTAGGGCTGGGTGATATGGAAAAAGTCTTATCGCAATAATTTTTGTCAAGCTAAAAGGTGACTGAGATATGAAGTTATCATAACCAGTGATGCACAATAATGATTTTTTCAACCGATACTGCTAAACCGATAATTTCCAGCTTCTCGTCGCTGATACGACACCGATGACCGATAATTTCTTTTGTTTGTTTTTCATTACCTGAGGTTATGAAAGGCTGAGATGTGACTACAGATAAATTTGATTTGTGCATTTTCAGAAAAAAAAATTTCAGACAAAAAGTTGGGAAAATTGCATTTTTGTAAGAGAAAGTCATTTTCAAGAGCAGAGCCGGCGAAGAATGAGAGCGGAGCGGACATGGCTTGAATACGTTCTATCGACATTCTGTCGACGACATCTCATATTTTAATCGAGGAAAAGTTATTTCGTGACTGATATTGATATCGTTTTATCGCTCAGCCCTCACAAATTACAAACAGTCCCTTAGTTACATTTAGGTATTCAGTTCTAAACTTGTTCCTTATTTTTATTTTTTGAGATGATGTAGATTATCGCATTTGAGTCTACAAGAAAAACTACAGGTTTTAGGCTGCAAAAATACGCAGCATGTTTACGGGTCCTTAATCCTGTCCCTTTAGCAGCGATATGATGGTGTCAGCATCATGATTCATTTGACTGGAGAAATAAATGGGTGTGTGATGTCTCCTTTAGAGAGAGTTAATTTTAACTATATCAGAAAAAAATCCTGCCTCTGATTGGATGAAAGTCAACATGTTTGATATCCAGCAAATTGATCTAGCCAATACCAGCTGGAGTAAACACAACAGTGGAGATGACATCAGCTCAAATAAAGCTGAACTCCTGCTGTGAAACACAAACAGTGACCATTTGTTTATTAAGGAGTGGAGGCAGGGCGGAGGCAGGACAGAGGCAGGAAGGAGGCAGGACGGAGGCAGGACAGAGGCAGGACGGAGGCAGGACGGAGGCAGGGCGGAGGCAGGGCGGAGGCAGGACGGAGGCAGGGCGGAGGAAGTGTTGGATGCATCTAAAACACGTTATCAAATGCTGTGTAGGATAAACCGCCCAGGAGTTTGGTGTGAACTTAACAGGCTCAGTGAGTCTTGTATCCATGGCGACTTAATTGTCCACTATGCAGGCAGTAGCGTCCAAATGCCACTTTTGGCCCGCCGCCTCGAGTTGACAGTTCTTGCCCAAATTCTGCTGCACGCTCGAGCAATCAAATCAATATACAGGGCCTGTCAAACAGATCCACTATCTCAAAATGAAATGGTGGAAATGAAAAACTTTATTGGCACTTTGGAGACGTGCAATAATGAACGCAATGATGGAAACAAGTAAATCAATAACAAAAGTAACACCTGCACCTGACCTGTGGGGTCAGATTTGGCAGCTCAGTCGCCAAAGACAGAAAATGTGTGTTTTTTGCGAATCACTTATACTTTGCACTTGCACATTTCTTACGTATCATATCAGTGTTTCCAAAGCGACGTGGTATATGAGGCTGCAGACAGCTGATCAATAACACCAGTAGTGATTTAGCAACCCAATATTACTGTTATTCTAGTGGCTTTTTAAGGCATGAAAAATGCTTTTTTACTGAGACATCGCTGTTTTTTTCTGCAGGGATAGTGCCCACCTTTGATATTTTGAAGGATCGGTCTCGTCTCGGGCAGGACGTGTTGAGGTTTTTGCTGCTTCTTTTTGTGTGTGTGGGAGGCACAGAGCTGTAGGAGAGAGAGGGAAAAACAAAACAAAGAAGCGAGTCTCAGGCTGGTGGCTAAAAAAATGAGACAGTTTATACTTGATGTTCGTGACTGAGTCAAAGTCAGCTTTATTGTCAATTTTGGCATGTATGTTAGACATAAAGGAATTTAAATTATGTTTCCCTCCATGCCCATGGTGTGAAGAAGTACAAAGACAAAATAAAGAATAAAAATATATACATAGAATTAATTAATAAGGCATTAGAAAGAGAAAAAAGACATATTGTATTCACATACCTAAATATGTTGTATATGTTTTCACGTGTGTGTAGTGTGGTGGGCGCAAAAAGGAGGATTTCATTGTATGAGGTTAATATCAAAAACAGTACAGCAGCACAAACCGTTTGTAGTGCACGTGGGACAAGCTGTGATGCATCAGTTATATTTACATATTCACCCACCCCTCGTTCTGTTTCTGACTTTTGATACTTGAACCACGTCCAAACGACAGAAGGAACCCCACTTTTGGGTACGAGCTCCCCCTCGTTTTTAGGCCGGTCGGTGTCTTTATGTTTGTTGGTTTGGTGCTGTGCATTGTGTTGACGCCCCCTCGACCATGTGGACGGACGCAAAACTTTATCAGATGACATACATGGGATTAAACGATATAGCATAACATGAAACGCTAGACGTTTTTTTTATCATCAGATGATATATTTCATCATATCGCAGTTCCCTAGTGTCGAGGTGTTTCTTCCTCTGATAACTTCAAGGATGAAACGATGCATTTGAATTCTTTTTCTGGTGTAAAGTGGAGGATCATTGATTACGTGCACTCGCTGCAGCAACGTGGAGTGCTGAACTATGAAACAAATTTCTCAGTAAATGACTAACCTTCATTTCAACCTTCTTTGTGGTCACAAGTTGTCAACCGAAAGAATGAAGTTGCAGATACAAGAAGTGTATGCAGAGTATTTCACCTAAGTTTGACTAGTGTTTAAGTGCACTGATGCAACAGATTGTCTGTTTTTGCTGGAGCTTCAGTTTTGTATTAAAGATTCAGCTGCAGCATTAGCCTCCCGTGTACAGTCTATGATTAGTCCACTCCCTTGTTAATCTTTGTGCCATTTTGTGGGACTGTGAAAACCTCTGACGTGTTTAATTAGGGATCATTTCAGAAGAATACGCAGCTGTAATAGAATATTCTGCATATGAATAAATATCCCTGGCAGTGAGAGGGAGAGGGAGTGAAGGGGCGAGCAGCACCGTGGCCTCTGTCCAGAGCAGAAAATCTCTTGTGACAGTTGTCTCTTATGTTTGTCCAGGCCCTCTGCCATCAGCCAGTGTGGGCTCTTTGCAGACACCAAGGTTGTCATGGATTTCGGTTTTATCAGTGAGGAAACATGCGGGCAGATAGGCCGCTGCTCAGTATCAGGGATGGGAGGGAAATCATTCCAGTAATTCTGCCTCCCTGTGAATCACAGTCGACTCCTCGCCGTATTCTCTGCTCCGTCCCTCTGGTCGCTCCGACACACTGCACCTCTGTGAGACTGTGCAGTGAAGATGTGGTATGTGGGCTGATATCTGCGCTCCACCCACAGAGGAGCTTAGTGAGGGGCAGCGAGGGCCTCACGGAGGGCAGGAGAAGGTCTTAAGAGTCTGTGTCAGTCAGTACGTTTACATGATGTTAGTTATACAAGTTTAGTGGCATTATCATTTAAGTACGACTAAAACACTATACATGTTAACAAGTTAGTCCGACTTAAATCGGACTAAATTGAATTTCTCAATTTGGATTAACACACCTAGATAATGCTAATGGAAGTCAAGCTTTTTCGTCACATAAACACCTCAGACGGACTTTAACTGGACTCAGCGTCCTGTGCCTGCACCTAGACGCCGCGCCGGCCTCCCTCGGTGGTTAGAGATAGGGACTGTTCATTACTTCTGAGGGGGGAAGGGGAAGTCTTGGTCGGTGACATGAGTCGTGGAAATAGAGAAGGAGAAGGCAATGTGAATGAGGATGCTATCTTTAAAGATTTATATTATGTATGTGAATTAATTAAAAGTGTTTTTTGACATTGACTTTAGCCATCATGTTTTTGCATTTAGGATGCTTTTTTTTAAAACAGTGCAAGTTTTACTTCTGTATCAAGCAGCAAAGTAGCACGATATGTTGGGAGTTAATTTGCCTTAGAAAACACTGCACGTCCTGCGATGTGACCATTGCACATGCACAATGTTGTTCCTGAAACAATATATCGTGGAAAAAGTGAAACTTATGGTCAAAATTCTTACTTTAATAACTCTTATTTACATTAGCTTCACTTGTTTAGTGAATTAAAGAGTGACAGTCCCTCAAGGACTCCTGTTTGAGAACCACTGGTCGAAATCACGCTCTAAAACTTTAAAGGATCATCTTTGGTTTTTGACGGTTTGCTTGTTGGTTCACTCTGGTGGTGCTGGCTGGCTCGGTGGAGTCATGTGGGGTCACAGTCGGGCTGATGGGAGGCGTCAGCCCCGTTTACCAGTCCTCGCACGTCTCCTCTCACAGCCAAGGAGTCCGCGAGCTCCGTCCTCCTCTGCTGCCAACTCAAGAGCCTGTGGGCCGATGCTAATCGTCCTTAAGCATGTGCTGTTAGTTCCCACTTAGCCCAGGAGAGCCAAAGAAAAAGTTTGAAAGAGGGACGCCCCCCCCCCTTACTGCCCCTCTCCGTCTCGGCCCCCTCGGGCTGGATATGTAGACGCAACCACCGAGTGTCAGAGTGTTCGGCGCTGAGGTGTTTTGTATTTGTAATGGAGGGTGACAGCTCGCCATTCTGCACACACACACACACACACACACACACACACACACACACACACACACACACACAGACAAATACAGATAAACACTACACACAGCCCAACATTTACCGTCGACTCCCTGTAGCTTTGACTTATGTGGCGTACATTCTCTCCTGGTTTGTTGATTGTTTATCTCTTAGGAAACACAGTGTGAGTTTGAATCTCTCTCTCTCCCTCTCTCTCTCTCTCTCTCTCTCTCTCTCTCTCTCTCTCCCTCTCTCTCTCTCCCTCTCTCTCTCTCTCTCTCTCCTATATGAATGTGGCTCTTTGTGAGTCGCAGGAAGAAAGAGACACTTGTTGTGCAGCCTCAGTACAGAGATGGCGAGGTGAGACTGAGTGCTCTGCAGCAGCGTGGATTCGGGTGGAGGAACAGTAAGCAGTAGTGACAGCAGGAGAGAGAAGTTACTTTTTTGATTCTTCGTGAACTTGCTGTACACGCAATAAAATGTGGCTGTTTCACATTTAAAAATGAGCCTGGTCATGCCATGCAGGGCGTTGTTACAAAACAGTGCCTTTATGGACAACAGATCAACAAAAGACTGAATTCATCATAATCAGGATAGATGCATGTGACAGTTTTTGCCTGGGCTTTAATGTTCAGGTTATCGACTGCATATACTTAAAAAGTTTTACTTGCAGCACCTTGACTGAAGAAAACAGATACTGCACGTTGAGAGTAAGGATGTGAATTGCATAGAATTTCTCCAATGTATTATTATTATTATTTGTAACAATCAATATTCAGTTTAATACAGTGATTTTTGGATGTTTTGAGATTTCTTCAAGACCAAAAAACAGTTGTTTTTTTTTTAGCAACAATAGTGCACAAAAAGTGTGGGTTTTGTTTGGGGGGGTGTCAATGCATGTCTTGTATTGTGTTTCCTGCATGGATACTGCCACATTTTTTTTGTCTTATTTTTATTTTTTATTTCACCAAGGCATCACTGCATTTGGAGCTTTGATAGTGCCACAAAAAGTGGCAGTTTTTTTTAAACTAAATTTAACTACATTTCCAGCCATGAAAACAGTTGTTTTTTACCAAGACATCTCTGCATTCCCTGCGTTGATAGTGCCACAAAAAGTGGTCAAAATTTAAAGGGATGTTGCTGAGTTTCCTGTCGGGATATTGTTTTGAAATGTGGTTCTGAAAAAGTTCCACAGAAAGTGTCTGTTTTTTGATTTCCTGCCACCAGAGCGGCTGTTTTTTTGTTTTTTTTTATTTACGGATATATAGCTGCATTTCCAGTGAGCATTGTGCCGTCAAAACCGTGTATTTTAAGCCAAAACCTGATACTTTCCTAACCTTAACCGAAGTGTTTTTTGTGCCTAAACCTGCCAACACGTTAGCCACATTTTTGTTTATCTGTAAAGAAAGTTATATCCACTACATAAAAAATCGTACCATATCTTTGATTTTTAGAAATATAGATTGCAAACATATATCCTGGCAATTGGGTTGCACTTAAATTCGGGGTGCTGCGACTCTGAATAAAGCTTTCAGGGTTTATTTGAGGACATAAATTTGCTGAGGCTGAACCTCCTGGGCAGATCTACAAGATTAATCATCTAACCCAAATTTTCATGTAGCAACAAAAAGGGCTTTAAATAGCTATTATCCAGTAAGCATATATTACGTTGTCCAGAACCTGAAAACAGCTGCTCAGGTTGAACAGATGTTTTCAGGGAGTCCCTGAACATTTTGCCTCCACCTTTTAATTGGATTACACCCAAAAAAAGTGAAAGTTGCTTACAAAGCTTATTGTTTTGGTGTTTTTGAAAGTGCCCAGCATTAACATCTTAGCGTGCTCTCTGCTGTCTGGGTTGCAGATTTCCGGCCTGCAGTGATCGAGCAGCTGTTAGCTTGTTCTGTTGAAGCTGCTAGTTTGGCATTTCGCCTCTGGATGCCTAACTACCTCAGGCAGCTGTCAGATAACTCGCTGGGATTTTTACTTTATTAAAGGAGTCACGACTGGTTGCTCAGACAGTGGAGTAAACTCGCTCTCGAGACTGCCGCGCATTCTTGATCGGGGCTGATAAGCTCGGTCCTCCCGCAGCACAACAATCACAGTGTGCTGCTCCCTCCTTGTTTATCAGCTGTGCTCTCCTTCTCGTCCCCTGCGCGGAAATCTGATTTATGTGGGTGGTTGTGTGCTGAAATTAGACACACGTCCCAGACAGTGACCCAGACACTGTACCAAGGTTTCAAACGTGGTTTCTTTTCACTCAGTCTGCACATAAAAGCACCTCTAAAGCCGCAGCCGAGCAGCACAGTCGCATGCGTGTGGTCAGTGCCGCTCCCCTCTCGATGCGAACAGTTCTGTTGTGATTCTTGTGTGTTTTCTGCTCTGTGTGTGTGTGTGTGTGTGTGTTTCCTCTCTGCTCTGCCTTTGATTCTGTCTGCCCTGCCAAAGCTGAAATGGCTTCCTGTGGCTCAGAGCCACCCAGCTGGAAAAGCAGCTTGGAGGAGAGGGTTCGAATATGACCACTCTGTGTTTGAGGCTCTCGCTCACCTCCGACCCAGATCAGTGTTGATTGGCTAAGAGCCTTGAGCCCTCAACAGATGCTTGGATGAGAGTTGTTTGTGTGTAGATTTGGAGAAATTTAGGCCCAATCCCGTTCTTACGCCCAGGCCGAAATGCCTGCGTTTGCATCGCAGGACCTGTTGTATTTTTGTTTTTTGGTTCTTGTGTTAGAGCAGCTGCACTTCTCATGTGAGCAGAGCTGCTCAATGCGGCACACCTGGAGTCTCGCTTATTGTTACCATGTGATGCACATTGTTTCAGCAACAATAGACACTGTTTCCATTAACCCTCACATTGTGCAAATTGAAATTGTGAATATAAAATAAGTCTTATGGAAACACGTCAACCTGAAAAAAACTCCCATTTATCGCAAAGCAGTTTTTACACGCATGAAGTGGTATATCAGGCGATTTGAAAAAGCCATACTTCGCAAAACTGCAATGGAAACACTTTTTAGTCTTTTCTTAGTCACATGATGCTGTGTCTATGTGCTTGTCAGTAGGAACTGGCTCCCATGATGCAGCAGGAGCTACAGGAGCTGTTATTGCATCACATAACTCTGAGAAAGTTGAGCGAATCATTCGGAAGTTTTGAACCCACAGTTCCTCTTTAAAATTGTGGACTATCAGCTCCCAGAAATCCCTCATACGTGAAAGCTTCCACGCATAAGGGGCTCGCCTTTCCATTATGGCTCCGACGTGGCCTTGGATTGGAAATAATGACGGCTAGCGCGGTGGCTGCAATAGAAATAAAGCTGCTAACGTTTTTACCATCCATCACCATGGTTACTGGGATGTTATCATCAGAGAAGACGTCGCATCACTCAGTGGAAAAGCAGTCATATTGCAATTGTGTTTTATCGACATTTATATCAACAAACATAACGATACTTAAATTTCATTTAAAAGTACTTTATTCAGCATTATTATATGAAAGTAGCTACTTTATTTATCTTCATTGTAACTGCTGTTCATTCAATTTTTTTTTAATTTTAGTAGTTAGCATTAGTTTAAACGACATCTAAAAATATTGAGATAAATATCATGTGAAAAAAGCCTTAAAATATCGTAATATTATTTTGAAGCCCTCTGCCCAGCCCTTATTAAAGAGAGGCCTTGCACTGAATGTTTGTGTAGTTCAGTGTGTCACGCTTTTCCACTGCATAGAAACAGGCATAAAAAAAGTCACTATCTCGATTTCTCGTCATTGCATCGTATCATATTGTATTGCCCTAAATGACCCTATATCGTTCTTGTATTGTATCGCCAATCATGTATCACGCTTCGTATCCTTACACCCATAATCATCTCTCTCTGTCAGACATGGAGGCTGGATTCGAGGCTCTGTGTAAAACAGTGAGCTGATTTCGTTGGCTCGGGCTTGCTCACTGTGGCACAGACACAATTAAGCTGCAGCTATATCTCAGTGTTCTTTAAAGCAGCGGTGATGCATCGTGTTGTCTGCAGCAGTCAAAGGACATCTCTATAAACTGCACTCCTGCTCTGCAGGGAGCCCGGCGCAGAAAACATTTTCTCATTAAGTTGCAGAGAGCTCTGAAATAAAAGGAAACAAAGTTACCATTTGCCTTTGTGGGATGTTGACTTTCAGAGAGGCTACACGAGTCTAATTACTTAATGAGTTAAATATTCGCCAGTTAAAAGTTTAAATCAGCGGCACACTGAGCTTTTTAAGAGTTTGAACTCTCGTAGATTAGTCTGCAGACGTGCTCTGCCTGAGGAGAAGAATGAAGCTCTTCATCTTGTTTTGCAGAGAAATATAGTTAAATCAACACACTGATTCGTTTTTTAATATAAAGAAATTCCCTTCACACACAAATTATTCCCAACCCCGCTGCGTCTGATTGGCAGACGGCACCGACCCCGACAATTTAAGTGATTCAGATTTGCTGAGTGGAGGCTTTCCAGAGAGTGTGTCGATTCGATTGCCTGAAACCAGGCTGACTGCGATGATTTAAACAGTTGTTGATAGAAATGATTTAAGCAGGGAGGCGTGCCTGTCACGCCACGTCCACTTTTAATGTGTTATCTTGAGTGAAATTGAATCTGCCTGTGAAGATGAATGGATTTTTTAAAAAGCAATAATTATCAATCTAGCCTCACCAACAAAAGCCAGTTTGGAGAGAGAACCTTAATTAAACACTAAAACAAAGTTTGTTTTTCTCCAATATTCTGTCTTTAATCCTTATTAACGCTATCACTGTATATTTATTGCTGTCTGTGATGGCCATTAAAAGTCTATGGCAGGTACCAGAGGCTCCTGTGTGTCTCTGTTGATTGATGTGTGTAGTGTTTTTATCCTCCTCCGTGTCGCTGCGGTCCTCAGCCGCAGGAGCACGAGGGTAATAATAAAGCTCATCAGCTCAGGAGGCCGACCCGCCTTCATTAGAATTAATTTCCCCCTCAGCTTCTCCTGCCGCTCTCTTAAAGGTGGGATAAATCTTCTTAAGAGACGTCTCACAAAGTCGTATTCACCAGTTAAATGTGCCGTCGGTGCTCGAGTCTCCGGTGACGTTTCTGCCAGGTTTGAACTTAGATTTTAAAACAGCGCAGTTGGAAAAGTCTGTCTTATACAGGAGTGCAGTACAGAGGCTGATAACCCAGTATGTTCTACTTTATGTTTTTTTTTCAACATTTTAACAATGTGTTAGGTTTATGCACCAAAAAAAACACTTGTTTATGGTTAAAACAGATCATATTTTGGCTTAAATGACCCGGTAATGTTGGCACTATCCCTGCAGGAAAGGCAGTGACATCTCAAATAAAAACAACCACTTCTGGTGGCACTATTCCTGTTGGAGACGCTGCAGTGTCTCAGTGATAAATAACAGCTTTTCATGGCACTTTCCCAGCAGGAAATGCAGTGATGTCTCGGTTAAAAAACACATTTTTTCGAGGCCCTTTCCCAGCAGTAAACACAGCAGTATCTCAGTTAAAAAAACAACTTTTAGTAGCACTATTCCTCCATAAAACAAAGTGATGTCTGTAAAAATCAGCTGCTTTTCATGGCACTATCCTTACTTGAAGACATGGTGATGTCTTGGTTAAAAGATTGCTTTTGTGGCACCATCCCAGCTCGAAATGCAGTAATGTCTTGATAAAAAACAACCGCGATCATGGAACGTCGCCCATCCCGTGCTCCACTTTGACTTAACTGAAATTAAGAACATTAAGAAAGTTAGAGCACAAATATTAAACAGCACTGTGACACGAACAGATGGGGGTGCAAGTACAAAAATACAGTTAAAGTAAAATGTTGATAAGAGAATTAAGCTCATGTAATGCGTTTAAAACTAAGAGTAAAAGAAATTACCATATGTATAAGTAAATAAAATGCTAATAAAGGAAATTATGTCATATGAAACAGGTAGAATGCCAATAAAAGAACACATTTTTGCATTTAAAACAGGTAAAAGTGCAAAGTATATGAAAGTGCATAAAATGGGGAAAACTAAAACAATGAAACGTAATGACAACAACTAAAAATATACCACCATAAAATAATAATATTAAGGATAGGCTCATGTGTTCAGAAAAAGGGAAATATGAAAAAACATGAAAAGAACAAGAAACCAGCTCCCAATTTCCTCAGTCAAACTCTCAGTCAGAGTCCTCTGTTTATGATTCAGTCTGAGGTCAGATTATTTGGGTGGTTAGCGAAGGGTTTCTGGTCAAGTGGACGCCATGTTTAGTCATCACTCGGCTCATGTCCTGCTTCTAAAATCTGACTCATTCACAGCCCGTCTGAAACAAAGAAATATTTGCAGCTTTCACAGGCTTTATCGATGTTACGCTGCATCACACCATCAATCAGAAAGCGTGTCGTCATTTTAGGCCACAACAACAGAGCCTCCCCTCTGACCAGCTCCTTGTCTTTGCTTCTTCTTAGAAGGTAGAAGGTAGATTCATTGGTCATTTTTTAAACCAAGTTTAAAAAATTAAATTACTGTTGTCTTTGATCCTGCTTCATCTTTGGAGTTGAAGGTTGAGTTGTTTAAAATCAGCAGCTACTGTAAATATTCCATCCAGCTGTTTGGGCATATTTCTGCTGGTGGCATCATTCAGTTCCTGCAGTGCATTATTTGAATTTGCATCCGTCTTGTGTCCAAATGGCTCCCTCAAGGTCAGTCTATCCAGTGTAACAGCCTGATCCGGGATGTTAGGGGTTAACCATGTCTCTGTGAAGATGTGTACAGAGCAGTCTCTAATCTCCCGTTACTTAGCGAGCCCCAATCACATCATGCACTCAACTCTGCTATGAGCGGACATTAGCCAGGAGAAGGCTTGGTAGAGGAGAAGCTCTCAGTCCAAGTTGGGTCAGCCTCGCCCTGATGCCGGCTCTCCTCCCTCTCCTCGTCCGGCTCTCTCTGCCTTGCCTCACCCGCCACTCGGCACATGCCAGCGGTGGGGATCCTCTCGAGGTCTGCTGCGTTCAGTCCAAAACCCACACATCTTTTTCTGACATTGATAAGTGATTCTCTATCGTTGAAAAGTCGTGCTTCAGAAGAAGGGGTCACAGTGTCCAAAAAATTAGAAAAATATAGCAAAAAAGTAGCAAGGATTTGAGGAGCTACTGGCTGCTGCATCTACATGCCGTCGTCATAGCAACCATGCTTTACCATACTAAACCATATCAACCTTTGTTTCCTCTTGTCTTTGTTCTTGTCACCATGACCGTCTGATCACTCGCTGTTGTTTTTTCCTCGTCTGTCTCTTTCCTTAAAAATTCATTTTTAGGCCTCCTCTCAGTAGCTTCTTGCTCTCAGGCGAGCAGAGCCAGCAGACACGCTGCCTCATCAGAAGCTTTCTCTTTCCATCTCTCGCCTTCAGAGAGGGAGATTCAATGGTCTGCTTTTGTGGTCGCTCTAACAAAAGCAACCAGTATACAAATCTTTTGAAATCACAGAGAATATTTCCATTACATGTTTTGCCTGGATTGAATTCATCAACTCTTAAAAAAGTAGTTCCCTTTTTTAAATAGTTTTGGCTCACATTTTTTCAGCTACTGAGTGTATTACATGCAAAGATGCCGAGCAGATGTAAACGTCTGTCAACTCTGAGAACAAATGAAAAAATTATTGCCATGATTTGTTAGGTGGTCGAGCAGATTGTCTTTTGTGATGTTTGTGGTTTGACTCTTCACCTCAGGTGTATTTGGCTACATTCAGACTGCAGGCAGATCAGATTTAGTAACAACAAAGGCGTCAGTAGCTACATAGTTACGCTGGAGAGCCATCATTTCCCCTTATCACTGTCAAGTTGTGGTGCAAAACTTCTCCATTGCACCAAACAAACGCAGGGATGGAGGAGGCGTCTGTCCACAGACTGTTATTGACCACGTTGTCAATACTTTGGTCACTCTGGGTTTATGGTTTCTGTTGTGTGTTTTTCTGCGAGTACAGCCCGACTGATTTATTGGTCAACAGATATTATCGGCCGATATGAGCCTTTCGCAGACTTATCGGAGCATTTTGGCGTATATTTTTTGCATTACATGCACCGATAAGAAAATATAATGCAAAAAACAATGCTTGGGTTGTTTAGAAATGTCAGCAGTTGACTGATACTGATACTGATAAGTACTGATGTTTATTCAGCTATTTATTTTATTGTATTTATTCTTTATTTAAATGATCAGCAAAGACCATAAGGAAATTGTTAAATAAAAGTTTAAGAAAGCAGCCTTCTGAGTACTTTTGCGTAGTGTATGGGTGCAAATTCAGGCACAATCCACATAGGAATTATCTATTTTTTATTCCAGCTCAAAAATTCACCAGATCGGTAATCGGTGAATTTTATAAAATCTATAAAATCGGTATCGGTCTCAAAAATCCCATATCGGTCAGGCTCTATCTGCAACTGATACAGTCTGCCAGATCAAACAGACTAAACAAGGCCTCATGGTGACTGGAGGGAAACACAGAGGATCAGCAAAGTCTGAAGGATTCATCTTTGGGCAACTGTGAATATCTGTACAAAATGTCATGGCATCGACAGTCAATGAGATTTTTTGGTGGTGGAACAACAGACTGACATCGCCATCATGGCTAAAAACTTTCACTGAGGCAAAACATGTCAAGGGCGATCTTAAAGTGAATCCAAAGCTTGGCAGCTCACCTTTGCTCTGTAAACAAACTTGACTTTGTGACACTCTATTGATCACTTTGGGAGACATTAATTGTGTTGTTTGTACTTTGGCACGGGGAGGTCAGAGCAGCATCCTCGGAGCCACGAGGGATTTGGGGTTTTCTTTAAAGACTTTTCATTAGAGCAGACGCTGCTGCTCACAGATGATTGTTATGGACAGCAGTGCAATACCAAATAAAATATTTTTTGGATTGGAAATATGTGTGGAAACTTTTGATTGGTCGACAGTGAATTTGGAAAGGCTGATAGATATAATAACGATAATTTGAGCAGAAAAGGAAAAAAGATGATCGCCAATTAGCTGATATCACCCTCTTCCCCAAGTGATAAAAGATTAACTCTGTCAGAAATTCAAAAGTCTTTGAATTTATGAGAAACTGGATAAAAGTTGAACTGAACATCTAAGCTATGGTACAGGTGGGCTACATATCGAATGTACTTGAGGTATTGCGGCTTTTTCCATGTGAGATATATAAAATGACTATATTACGTCGAGTATAAATTGTTACGTTGTTTTTACAAGCTACCAGTGTTTTGGTTCCCTTGCTCTCTCTTATGGCTCTCTGCCTCTAACAGACACACACACAGAGCAGGGCTTTTGCAGAGCTCCAGACAGTGAATATTTAGTCATATTTTGCATATTTTACCACGGAGTACCAGAGCCACTTGGAAATATAAGTAATATTTGAACTATAAAATATGGCAATATTGTTTTAAAGCCATATTAACTTGCTCTGAGTGAACACTATATTTAGAATATTTTCACCACTTTACCTTAAATAGTGACTGACGGAGACAACAGTAGCGCCCATGTTCAGCGAAGTAAAACTTTGCTAATGGAGTCTATGAGCAAAACTTTTTTTGTGATTAACCATTTACTCATGGCATTTAAACAAAGTTTTATGTTAGAGTTTGTTATACTAAAAATTCAAAATTTTGACAAGAAAGATTTTTATTTTTATTGAAAGTGCATATCCGTTCGGTGTCATTAAGTACAAATAATCAGTATCGCTTTTGGCCCTCAAAAACCAATATCGGCCGACCCTTAAAATCGATACATATATGTTCTCACAGCTCTTATTTATCACATAACTCCTGTGAGTTGTAGCTGGTAGCACTGACAGGTGTGCAGTGTGACCTTCGCCCTGTCCTGCCATACAAAAATAGAGCAGACTGAACTCGGCATACTGTACATCTTCTGTGCACGCAGCCGCCATTCGGCTACAGAGGTCAGTTTGAGTCCATGTCCACACAGATGCACCCCCACCCGGAGTGATCGGCCACGGGGAATAATGGGCCGCAGGGTCAGAGAGAAAAGCTTCCATCGTCACTATCATCGGGACTATTTATAGAGAGGTGTGCACGCAACAGGAGGCAGCGTTGAAGGAGACTGTCCATTATTTATCAACGCTCTGTGTGTCAGCTGCGTGGACTACTTTGACTTTCAGTTACTCAATAACACACTCTCGCTCTATCTCCATCCGTCTGTATCGACACACACGCACACACGCACACACCTGCCCCACATCTCTGTGTGTTACGATCACCGCGGGGATTCAGGTGCTGTTGGGTCTCGTTCTCAATCACTCGGCTATAGTGCTTTCTTCAGCAGCAGCACATGTCCATCCCAGTGTGTTTCCACGGCTTCTTTAAATTATTCACATCGGGGCCATTACTGGGAACACTCGTCCCCCCTTTACGATCCACCCTCCTCCCCTCCATCCCTGAAAAACCCATCAGGATGAGACAGGTGGTCTGTGAGGATGAAGGCGGGGGGGGGGGGGTTATTTCCTGGATTTTTACCACAGTGAAGTGAGAGTGCCCTTACAGTGAGTCTACTCACAGAGATGAATCGCTCGCAGCAACATTTTTTGGGGTGAATAATTGAAAGCGTCCCCGATGGGACAGAGTGCGCCGTTAATCTGTGTGATTTCAGGCTTTCATGCCCAACTACAGATGACCGGGAGTCAACAGTGTTGGGTTTAGCAGAGACTTGGTGGTGAGCCGCTCGTCTGTGTTTGCATCCCGAGATGGGTAATGAGTAAACGCAGAGCTGTTTCCACGGCTGCCAAATCTCTTCTTTTATAACATCGATCTCACTGTGGGAAAATTCAAAAACCTCGAGGAGTGATTTTATGGCTTTTTATCACTCTTAATTAGTGGACATTGTATTTAAGTTCATATTAATGTTTGATATCCTCATATTTTGATAAAAAGCCAGCTTTGTTTGTTTACCTTTAGGGACGTTTGACGCAGTTTATGCACTTTCCATTCTTCATTTTTTGATAGTATTGGCTAAGTTCATGCATATGGCATCAATAAGTCCAAAATACACTTTGTATTGTTACACTCATACCGGTACGGGAAAAAGAGACAGAATCAGACTTTAACAGAAGCTATTGGTCTCCGATGACTGCCGACTCCTAAAAAAGACAATATGTTGAACTCTAAAGGCAGAAAGGGAGGTGTAACAGTCTACATTAAAAACATCAACCTAATAAACTTTAATTTAACATCAGCTTTTCTATCATGAGGTTTCAAAAACATCTTAATTTATGGAACAACTTCGGACTGAAGTTAATAGCTGAGCAAAGAAAATATCCTAAAAGCATCATTTGGTGGTCAAACTGCAGCACCTCCTACCAGAAAAAGTAAAATATAAACACTAAAATGTGCATCTGCTAATATCGGATATGTAAAGCCAGAGAATCGTCTACCTCTGCTTAATCCGTGCGCCTGGATGCCAGCAGAGGGGCGTGTGCCAGTGCCCGAGGAGCAAGGAGAAAATTAAAACTCAAATCCCTCACCCTGGCACCTTAGCGCTCTATAATTGATTTCTGGGATTTAGATAAATGACAAAGATACAGTATGCACAACTGAGTGGTGGGCCGCAGCCTGGCTGCTGGCTCAGCACCGTCAGCAGGAGGCCAGAGTTCACACACCGGGATCCTTAAGCTGATTTACAGAAGAAGGTCGGCGTGATGGAGAGAGCTGGACGTGATGAGCACATTGTTGTGCAGCTGGCTGCTGAGAATCAGACCGCTGCGTCAAAAGAGACGTTTAAACAATAAAGAATACCAGCTGACAGGAGTGTTTTTTAAAGGAAACCCACTGAGAACTAAACAAGAGTCTGAAGAGGCGTCTTTCAGTTGTTATTTATACAACACTTAGTTCTGACGAAGCAATTTGATCCGAACTAACTTCCCTAAAGGGAAGTAAATGTGACACAAACAGAAAAGGCCCTTTCACCTCCCAAAGTGTTTGGTGAATTGCTCCAAAATGTCTGTGCCAAAAACAACAACCCAATCTACAGTTGCACCAATCAGATGCCACCATGTCTGCTGCAGCAGGAAGCAGCACAGGCTGATTTACTCCTAAAATATTTCTCTTTCACTTATCTCAAAGTGGCTCAAAGTCTGTGATAATGAGGGGAGACGAGCTGAGTTAGTGTGCCAGCAAATATATTTTATTTGGAAGCTTACCTTTTAAATTTCACCGTTATTACTGCACAAGAAATATTTAAGCAATAATGTAGTAATATTAATGCTATAGAAAGTGGTAGGAGTGCATCAAAGTTAATGCAGAACAAAAAACGAGGATGCACAAGGAGTGGAGGTCAGCTGCATCAGTGCTGCAGAAAATCTGTGCGTGACGGCTGCAAACTGACACAGCAAAGCTGAAAAGTGTGTGTTTCAGCATGTGTGCACCGTCGGTATTGTACAGTATGTACAGAAGAAGAATACGAGTGTGTAAATGAAATTTCACACCCTATGCTTTTCCCATTTTCTTCTCCCTCGTGGTAGCCGTCTGCCGGTCAGACCCGACTCTAAAAATAGCCCCTCAGATCTGTTGCCTGCCTGTTTAGTTGCATTTTTTATCAGTTTGAAGTTGGCATATTTTTCTGACAACCAATTTCAAAGATAGCATCTCAATTTCAAACGGGCGCGCGGCACCTCTCGAGACGGACCCCTGTTCTGCCGGGGTCACTCGACAACCGGTGAAACAATTTCTGTTGACCAGCAGCAGCAGTTACTCGCTCCGTGGGATTCGCTATCAGACCGTGGTCGTTTAGATGGCGGACTTCTTATCAGATGTCTGCGTGTGTGTAACCTGCCCCACTTTCTCACCGGGCTTTAATGTCCACATCCTCAACAGCTTCTGTCAACACGCAGCCGACACCTCGGCAGAGCCGGGCATGGGTTTCTGAGAAGCGATAAGACCGACTGTGTCTGCACTCTGTGGCCTCAATGCTGCCGCGTTATCTCGACATAAAGATAGCAATGGAATCCATTACCAAGTATGTGGAGGAAAAAAGGCAGTGAAATGCAGAGCCTGATGTCAGAGCACTAAAACCCTCTAAAGCCAACACAGACAACAAACGCCTGGACTCACTTTTATACTTTTGCCTTTTCTTACTTTATTCTTTCAGTCAGTATCGAGTGTTATACATTAAATGATTCAGGGAGACCTTCATTTTCTTTCTGGTGCAGTGTAAAGTCGTCATCATGCACAACCTTTGTGTGAGCATACCATATTTGACATTTCAAAAGTACGCCTAGTAAAAAAAAAAACTTGTGCTCTGTTTTAATAACTCTGAGCTTAAATAAGTCAGTACTTCTTCCCACTCCTTTTCAGATATGTGTATCAGATCGTGATGTGTTGTTTACATTTTTCATGTCTTCTTGAGATAAGATAATCCTTTATTAGTCCCACAGTGGGGAAATTTGCAGTGTTACAGCAGCTATGAGGATAAGCAGCAAAAGAACAATATAATAGTAAAAAAATAATTGCAAATATAAAAAATATTGAATTAAAAAACCAGGTGCAAAAATATTTACATAGGTTTCAAGGTGCCAACAACTCAGCAGTCTAAAAATTATAGATATATTTAAAAAGGAATGTTTAAATGTGATGTATTTTTTATGTCTGTCTACTACTATATGATTGTCTTTTTTTTGTACATGTTTTTTCACATACTACTACTGCACCTCTATTCGCTTTTATGTGAACAGTTGCATTTGGGTGTTATGGAGCTCCATGTGAGTTTGGTGCTAATACACCGTTTCCTCAGTGAGTTACAGACATTTCGGGCCCGTTTACACGGCAAAGGTTCTTGCATGAAACGTTAAACTTTTTTAAAAAACGCAAAGGAAAGACTTTTCCGTTTTCAGTTGGGCTGTTCTTGTCTAAACGTGGTCTTATTCAGCCTGTTCTCAACCCTGGGTCATAAAAAACCAACACTTTGTCACGGACTCTCACTTCCTGCTCCCAGGTACGGAGGTCACACTCACGTAACAGAAGTAATATTTAAAAGTATTACGAGAGAGTGAAGCAATATGCTGCACACAACTGTACGTTATTAAATTCTACCTGTTTTGAAAAGTTAAAAAAAAATTCAAGTCATGTTCACATGTGGGAAAAGCTGCTCTGTGATCTTGTATTCTGAAATTTCACACACTTACATACAGATGTGTGTTTCTCTGTGTAAGTCAGCAGGAAATAGTCTCTTTTTTCACATAATGAAGTCTGTGTGAGTGAAGATTTCGACTTGAGATGGCCAACAGTTAGTCATGCACCATAATTGCCCCAAAACCCCCAAAATCTCAGTGTTCAGGCACAATTTAAAGCTCGTCTCTGTCATAAATGGTCCCAGAGTTATTTTCATGTTTAAAAGTCGGTTGGTTGGTTAGTTGGTTTGCACTCTTGACCCCTCCCACGTCATTTCTAACCCACCGCATTGCATGTTTTACCTGAACCTGTAACAAAAGGATCAGCTCCGGTGAAGCAGTCCCGGCGTTTTGTTGGAGAAAATGACAGCGACAGAGAAGCCCTGACACTCATGCACGGAGGAGAGGGCGAGGGAGGGGGCGGAGGTTCGTCATTGTGCGTGCCTGTCGAAGCACGGTGCAGCAGGAAGGTCGGGTTTCAGTCTCGCGCTCCTTCTTTGCAAAGCTGAAATGCTCTCAGAAGAATGGACTCTGGATTTGAAACGGTGCTGAACTGTAAAGGACCCTCCTGTCTCTCTGTCTGTCCCCGTCTCACACTGATTCCTCAGACACCCGCACACGCCCTCCGCTTCCCCTCTCCCCTTTAGAAATTCTAAACCTCCTTTCAGCTCCGTTTTGTGAGCGGAGGTCACGGTCGAGCTGCCAGCCTGGGAACAGTTTGGGACCGGGAGCTGGAAACCAGAGGAAGAGTAAACAGAGAGCGAGCGAGCGCGTGTGTCAACACAGAGGGATCGGGGAGTGCGTTTCCGTTTGGCGGTGCCAGCGCGGTGTAAAAGCACAGCTGAAACGATATGATGACTTAATGCATTCTCAAGTAGCTGACTTTTACACCGGGCATTGTGGGGCTGATGGCGTGCGAGCAGAGAAACGCTAACGAGGTGCTTGAATGCCACACGATGGCCTTTTAAGCTGAAGCTCTTGGTGGCTCGAGGAACGTTTTTAGGATGTTTTTCCTGCTGAGGTGTGAGATGGAGTGAACACAGAGCAGATATCCAGGCTGATAATATCTCACTGCCCGTTATAACTTTTAGATTTATGTCCTCCGCACAACCTTTTCACCACTCAATGAAGTACTTTGACTCTGCAGAATATGCGTCTTCACTTTCTTGCAGAGTTAAATGAGGAAATTGATACTGACGTCACTTCCTGCTGTTGAGTTTGAAGCCGCGAACAAACGAGCGAAACAGACTCGAGGTCTGTCAGTCAGCTGCTCTTTGTCCTCGCAGACTTTACGGCAGAGAAGACGTCAGGACGTGTGACTGACGTCTGCAAGGGCTCCGTCCACAAATGTGGAGGGGGGACAATTGGATTCGGCCTTCTTCTTCATCTTGTCTTCATCCTCTTTGTCTTCTTCGTCTTCTTCTTTGTCTTTTTTGTCTTTGTCTTCTTCATCTTTGTCCTCTTTGTCTTCTTCGTCTTTTTCATCATCTTCTTTGTCATCTCCTTCATCTTCTTTGTTGTTTTTAGCTTTGTCTTTTTTATCTTCCTCCCTGCTTCTTTGTCTTCGTCTTGTCTTCTTCCTCTTCATTGTTGTCATTGTCTTCATCATTGTCTACCTCTTCTTCCTAGTTTTCTTCGTCTTTGTCTTCTTCTTCTTCTTCCTCTTGTTCCCCTTGCTCTTCTTCTTCCTCGTCTATAATGGTTATTGCGTGCTCCTGACAGCTCTTCGTTTGTGGGTTGTTTTTTCTAACAGTGATTGTGTGGATGGGATTTTTTTTTATGAGGAAGGGAAAAACACCTGTGTCTGTGTGGGCTATTTCCCAAAAAGTCAAATTATTCCTTTAATGAGTCTATTGCGTAGCTTTTTAACAACAATATACATTTTCAGTCCATTTACATATTAAATTTCCTCCTGAATCTATGAAATATATCCAGTTAGAAAGCTCAAAACATTTGTGCATCATAATTACTAAGTGTAACAAATATAATTACTTGTAAAACAGTATCATGGAAGTTGTGAAACAAGGAAGTATTAAATGTGCCGTTAAGGTGCTGCAGAAGTTTATTCAGTGAGTTTTTTGTCGTTAATGCACAGCGGTGTTTGTCAGACGCCCCCCCCCCCGTTCCATCCCACACATTTACTTTGTGACCTCTCCTTTCACTGATGTTAGTTTTTATCTTTTCCTCTTCGTCTTTTATCTCCATCCAAGGCCAGCCTCCTCTCTGCTGTAAGTGAACAGATGAAAGCGTAAAGACGAGGGGCCTTCCCGGGGGGGTTGTGTTTAGGTCAGAGCTTTACGCTACTTTAATTTATCACTTTATTGCCAAGCAAAAGCAAGAATGTGCAAAAGCTGCATTCTGCGGGAGGCTCGGCGAGATGTCCAGATTTATTGTTGCGCTGTCACTGTGTACAGTACGAGTCTCCTCTGGGCGACGGCCGCCCGTGATGGATCTCTGGGGAGTGTGAGAGTGTGACAGCGTCGTGTTTATGAGTGGCCTCCTCTGTGCTGCAGGGCCCCGCCGGAGCCGAGGAGGTGACGTCTCCTGACCCGACTCAGAGCCAGCAGCCCAGAGTCCAGCACAGCTTCGTCCAGGAACATTTCCAGGCTCAGTACAAGTGAGTCGAACGTTAACACACACACACACACACACACACACACACACACACACACACACACACCTGTCACAAATGAAAAACACAAATACATCCACAACAAATCAGAAGGCCTCTTATGTCCAGGTGACCAGTGAGACTGTTCAGTGGAGAATACTGTCACTGTCATATGCAAGATGCAGAATGGGATAAAGGCAACTATCATATTGATTATTAAACGTTCGCTTTAATATTACTTTTTAAATGCCCGTTTTGTTTGTTTTTAGATGGGAATAAAAAACACACAAAAAAAGAATTATTTTCAATATACTATATGCAAAGTAGATTATTTTGATGATCACAGCTTAGGATATGTCAGCAAAATTGATTATGACAGTGTACCTCGTGGAAATAGCATGTATTTTCTCAATATGACAAATATGGTCAAAAAGAAAAAAAAAGTAAAAATGACAAATTCCAACGCAAAAGCCCAGACTGACACCCAGAAACGATACAAGTCATGTTTTTATGCTTTGATGGCTGTGTGATCAAAAATCGCCATTTGAATGGGTCTCAATGACACATTTTTGTGCACTGAACAGTCTGAATGTAACTATTTAGTTTCCACAGTGTATTTTAGACTTACTGTGGGAGCTGAGCTGGAAATTCCAACATTAAACAAAAACACACAATCTTGCCAAAAATGTGTGCCATATGATCAAATAATGAACAATAAAAATAAGTAAAATGTGCCAAACAGACCCTAAGGGTTAAATATCTTGTGACTTTTGTTTACTGTACAACGGCTCCACTGTTGTCAGGTGGTCTAAATGTCAGAATGCACTACAAGAGAAAGGTCACAGCTTCAACAGCCACTGCACACACATCTGTCTAACATCAGCTCTGTGTTTTGTCTCTCTCTCACACACACACACACACACACACACACACAGTATTGCTCTGTATAAGTGTCTGAAATATAATTGCGTAATTACGTCCACACATCACATCATGCTTATGTGGTGTTTCAGGCTTCATTGATCAGATTATAATGTAATTGCTAGATACAGCTGATGTAATGGAGATGTCATTATGTCTTTTACACGGACGTCCTCCGAGACATGGACGCCTGGCTGGAAGCTCAGTAAATCTGCACAGCCTCTGCAGTAATTACCAAGCAGGCAGGAGTAGTAATAATAAAAGGTGGGTTGAAAAACTGCCCCCGGTACCCTACACTATAACTAAATCCCTTTAGTACAAGTGCTTATTTAGAGCGCTCACCTATTTGAGCCGGCTGAAATATAGTAATTGGGGCTTTCAGCCGTAAGCAGTTTTCAGCACTGTAACACCCCGTGAATCTGTCTGGTTTATTTTCAATCAGATTTTTGTCTTTATTAAAGTGGTTTCTGGTGATTTGCAGAAATAACTTCTTGTCACTCCACTGTATAATCAACATTTCTGATGCAGCTGGATGTCCTCATGACTCCCATCAATCAGTCATCCAGGAGACAAAGAGGCAGTTTTTACATCATGTGTGCATCTGTCAGCTGTGGCCCACTGGGACTCATTCAGCCAACTCATCAATGTGCCATTTCCAAGTTTCGGTCTGGTTGAAGAAAACAGGAAGTTGGCACAGAAGATTTATTGTGGTCTTTGTCATTTTAAAAAAAGATATTGACGCTGCGGTCAATCGCTCAGCTTTTTGCACTGACTTTTTTGGGGGCATTGCACTTTGACCTATGAAATCCATTACTTTTTTATCAAGGGGTGCACAAATTTATTTATTTTTACTGGTTGTTCAACAGATTTTCCTCAGTGTCATCAAAGCGTGAGACAGAGTCCAAAAGCGTGAGATGAACGGCAGATTGATTGCAGAGCAATACTCCTTAAAGATATTGTTGTCATTCTTACATTTTATTACAACTTGGCCACGGGTCCGGATGGGACGAAGTTTTGGTCCAGAGTTGGGTTTACAAAGGTACATGTGATGAATCAGTGGTATGGACGCTGTTAATAGCCACCTCTGACCTCTGTGTGTATTAGTCACACGCAATGAGAGTTGTTTTGTTGGAAAACCTTGCAGGAGCAAGACAGTTTTTAAAAGCGGGCTATTGGACATGTCCGCACTGGAGCAGACTGTAGGATATGTCCACGCGCTTTAGCGGGCTGTTGGACATGTCCACGCTAAAGCGGGCTGTTGGACATGTCCACGCTGCAGCGGGCTATTGGACATGTCTGTGAAGGAGCAGACTGTTGGACATGTCCATGGTGGAGCTGGCTGTTGGACATGTCTACACTGGAGCGGGCTATTGGACATGTCCGCGGACTGTCGGACATGTAATATCATAAAACAATAAATTTGGATTGGATGCATCTGTCCATACCCCATGTATTTCGGCTATGTTCTTATATTCTCGTCCTTTCAATTTATCAACAAACTTGGAGCACAAAAAGTTTTTGCCAAAAAGATTTGGCAAACAGTGGCTAATTAACACTGTGAGGACATGACTCAGGAGGATATGAAATATAAAAGTGCTAAAATAAACTGGGCTTTAAAATGTGGAGGCCACTCCCTCTGGGTTTGCATTCATCCTCTGAGTTTGACTTTAATGCGTCACAATCTTGTCTTGTCACCCACGTAGCTGCCAATCTCTGATCACTTCCTCCGTCACTTCTGTATCCAGCTCCTCGTGCAAAACCTCGACACCGTCTGCGCTCCGTCCACGAACCTTTGACCACACCGACCGATTACCGAGGCCTCAGCTCCGACACCGGAGTCCGATCTTTGTTTGATTAATCATTTCTTTAAAAGTCGTCCCCTGCAGACTGAACTGCTGATATCGTCTCCGTCAGTCCCATCCTCCATCTGCCAATTCCTCTGAAAATTGGCAGCTGTGCGCGACTGCCGGTAATACATCTGTCAGAGCGCATCTCTTAATTGCTACCCTCTCTGTCAAATGTTTCAGCTGTGACACCTTGGGTGTGTCTAGACAGGAAGCAGCAGCCTGGCAGGCGAAATTTGTTCCTCTCAAACACTGAGCCAGCCAGGGAGAGGGAGTGAGGGGGTACAGAGGGAGAATATTTATATATTTATATATTCATATATATATATATGTATATATATGATTGACTGGGCTGGCGAAGCACAAACTTAACAGCAGGGAGACTCAACTCGTTTTGCTTGAGGGCCACTTTTGAAAAATGATAGGGGGCCAGTTGCAGCAGCCTCACACGTTTCTAGAATTTGAGGACATTTCTAGGATTTTAGGACATTTCTAAGATTTCAGGACATACCTGTGGGACATTTCTTGGATTTTAGGCCTTTTTTAGGAATTTAGGATGCTTCTAGGATCTTAGGAAGTTTCTAGGATTTTAGGACATCTCATTGATTTCAGAAACTTTCTAGGATTTTATTCTTGGATTTTAGGACATTTCTTGAATTTTAGGACGTCTCTCAAATTTTAGTACAATTCTAGGATGTTGGGACATTTGTAGGACTATAGGATATTTCTACAATTTCAGGACATTTCTAAGGTTCAAAGATGTTTCTTGAATTTTAGGACATTTCTAGGTATGCAGGATATTTCTTGAATTTCAATATGTCTCTCAGATTTTAGGACATTAGGGTCTTAGCTGAGACCTCTTTGAAGGGGTGCAGGGGATCCTACACTGGCCCTTTTTTTGATAAACAAGCTCTATTTTGATGCTGTTTATGCTCTCTGGGACCTCATGTATACTGAAAGTACAAAAACAACTGCTAGTGTGAATCACTTTAGTTTTACTGGGAATCGGTAAATGGTCGGGGGCCACTTGGCATCATTTCGGGGGCCAGATTTGGCCCGCTGGCTGTAAGTTGAGTATCAGTGCTTTACAGAGTAACTCTAACTTATACAGTACGTGTACTGTCTGAGTCTATTTTAACGAAGCAGAAAAGCATGCATCACAAGGCTGTGAGGTTTTAAATGGAGATGAATGCTTTTCGAATGCATTTTCACTGCTGGGATTTGACTCAGAACAAATATTTCCTGACTCCCGTCCCTCTATCTCCTCTGAGCTCCGAGGCCTCAGCGCTGCCTGTGCAACACTTCACAACGCAGTGTCCGATGTGATCCAACATCCAGAGCTGACAGACCGGAGAATTATCCCTGTAATAGCACGGTTTGTCACTGTGCAATCATCACGGCCATTATCCGTGTTCAAACACGTTAAATCACCGTCCAAGTGGAGCACGAAGTTATTTGATCTTAATTTATGTTACCTGTCGTCACAAGCTGGAGCCGATCGCAGTCGGAGCTGTCGTTTCCAGCGCTCTCACCTCTGCTTTTACATCTACTGCTCTCCGCCCCCTCTGATGAAGTAGGTAAATCTTAAAGCAGATCAAAGATCTGTGTCTGTATGAGTCACAGGCTGCAGTCGCTGCAATCAAACTGTCTGTCTGTCAAGCGTCGTTCATTACAGTGAAGCCGAGTGACGGGCAGCCGAGCGTCTCAGATTACAAACTGAGGAGCGGTTTCAGCGCGGCTCGTCTTACTGCGGCGGCACTTTCTCCGAGAGACGCTCGCATGTCCGAGTCAGTCGGACTGCGGGATCTTTTGTTTTGATCACATGATTGATTTGTTATGATTGGAAGGATTGGGTAACTGCTACAGGCCGAATACTGCGACTCACCACATGTAGACTGTGGCGACAGACCTGCCACAGAGTGCTGCGGGGGTTAACTTAGCATCTCTGTACTCGGGTTCCCTCAGCTCGAAGTCAGCGGGTTTTTCGAGTGTGTTTTTGTTTGGAAGCTTGAAATAAGATCTGCGGTTAACACGAGCTGAAGAGATTTTCATGTGTTGTTCTGCGACATAAGATATATCAGGAAATGAGACTACAGAACGTCATCAACACAGAAATATCGTATTTACCGTATTTAGGAGTGAAGAGCTCGTGTACGGCCCTCCAAAGTCTTAATTACGAGTGGAAAACTGGGAAATTTGGACAAAAAAAACCCAAGTTACCAAGTTTTGCATGATGTTTCAGGGCAGTGGAAATGTCAAAAGTGTTGATAAAAACAATATCTTTTGTACCTAGTAGCTATCATTTACTTTTACTTGTTGCACATTTTAGTATCTGCATCTATTATCGGTAGCAAGCAAACAAACTTTAAACTCTAAAGTTTAAAGTTTTGCCAACTTGACGTGACAAATGTATTAAAATGGCGGGCAAAAGTCAATGTTTGGTCATTGGTAAGGATGTTTTTTTTTATTAATTCACAGATTAAATATCAATTTTTGATCACATATAAAGCGTAACCTGGTATACTTGTTAAAGGAGTCTGAATGCAGCAGAAAGAAAAGTGATGTCGCTCCTGGTTTCAAAGGGTTAAAGATAAACGAAGCCAGAGCGTTTTGATGATGTGAGCTTTCTGTCGCGCTGACGCAGAGCTGTGGAAATCAGTCTGGTTATGCTTAACTTCAGGTCCAGTGACGAGTCTGTTTGTGATGTGCGTAATCATTTCAATTAGCGAATTATAATGAGGCAAACATTAAAGTTTAAAGTTTTCCATTTCAGAGCGACAGTGAGGTGAATAAACGAGTGCAGAGGATCGCTGCCAGGCTTAGTGAGAAGAATTAGCTGCCAGTCTATTTAATCTGAAGCTGTTGAGACTTTCTGTTGTTTTAATTGCCTCTTGCAGGAAAGAAAATCAATTAGATAAAGACCGGGTTCCCGCAGATCCTTAAAAAGTCTTAGGAGGCTTAATAAGGCTTTAATTAGTATTAAAATGTCTTCAATTAATCTTTTAAAAGTTTAACAACTGCTCAGGCATGGTAATTAGATTTTCTTTAAGTTGTTTTGTAAAACTAAAAAATAAATGGTAGCTTTTTTTTCTCTTTTTTTCAAATAATCAACCAAATCTGTCTTCGGGCAGTGGATTCTCACACGCAGAGAGAGAATTCAGCAAAATCTCCAAGATAACTCAAAAACAAATGTCAGGTATTTCCCTTTTCTCAGCAGGTCTAACTTTTTCACTGGACCAAAACTTTTTCTGTATCCATAAAAAAATGGGCAAAATTGTCTCTAACCTAAATTTAAAAATGTTGGTTTATGTTTTGGGGGGTTTTCCCTCCAGGTTTGGTTATTGTAAAATTGGTCTTTATTTTAATTAATGTTAGGAAAAGTTTTGCTTAAATTTCTATGGTAACATAAAACATTTCTGTCCAGTGCAAAAGTCAGATCGCGTTTAAAATGGGAAATACCTGCCATTTATTGTTGAGTTTTCTTTGGATTTTGTTTTTTTTTATCCATCTGCAATGTGGGATTCCACTTAAATCGCATTATGATGTGTTGAAAAGAAGAAGTCTGGTAAATTATTAAAAAAAAATATATTATTAAAAAAAAAATGTTTATTTTGAGATTTTACAAAGCAATGTCCTTAAACAAACAAACAACCAAAAAAACAACTAATACAATTCTAATTTCATGTTTTATCATTTAAAAGACTTTTAAAAGATTCATTTAAGACATTTTTAATTCCAATTAAGGCGCTATTATGCCTTGTAAGACTTTAAGGATCTGCAGGAATCCTCTTTTAATCTAATGACAGAATTTTCATTTTTGGTGAACTATTCCTTTAAGCTATAGGAGCCTAAAAGCCACCTGTGTTACTCTCTATCACTAGGTGGGCTTCCATTAACCCTCAAATTGCACAAATTAAAATTGTGAATACAAAAAACACTTGACAGTTGACTTTTTAAAACAAATTAGTTTTGAAAAGTCAACTCCCATTATTGCAAAAAAGTTTTTACGCTTGCATTCGGCATTGGTATTATTGGTATTTCAGGCGATTTGGAAAAGTCATATTTCGCCAAACTCCAATGGAGACACTTTTTTCACTTTTCTAGCTCGCGCTATAGTGACTTTATGGATAACGACCACTAATAAACCCAAAGAAGTGAAAAAGTGCAACAAAGACACGAAACATAACGCGGTATATGTGGAGGGAAGAAGAGGCAGAAATCTTCTTAACTCTTATGCAAGATAAAGACATTACGGCGACATTAGACTGGCTTTAGCATTTAATTTTTTCATCGTCCTTTTATTGTTATTGTTATTATTATTATTATTATTTTTATTTCTCACTTTTTTCCATGCATATAGTGCTGGAAAATTAATCGAAAATGAATTAAAACCGACATTTTGAGCAGCGAACTACGGTAATTTTGCCCATATCGATTGTATTGTCCAGCTCTTTACAGCTGTAGTATATGTGTGTGTGTGTGTGTGTGTGTACATGTGTACATGTACATACGTGAGTAGATGCATACTTGCATGGATATGCATATGCATTTATATAAATGAAAGTGGAAGAAGATATCAGGCTTAGGAACATCCGGTTTTATATTGAGTAACGTAGTATATGCACTTTATGTAATGTTATATTTGCTATGTTACACTTCTTGGAATGTTATCGTGAGAGGAAAGTCCCATAATATCACTCAATTACAATCTGTCTTATCAAAATTATTGAAAATATCGCTTAAGTTTTGCACAAATCTGTAACGGAAACCCACCTAGTGTGTGTGGTCCTGCAAAGCATCCAGCTCAGAGTCTCTTCAGCTCGACTGCACCCCAGACAGCGGATACATGCCTCTCAACCTCTGCACGCTGCCTCCATTAGAGCATCACCAGAATATCACCTCTTCTTTCACTCCTTTTCTCTTTTTAAGTGTTTCGGAGCAGCGTGGGGCACATCTATGTTTTAGTGGCGGCCGAGTGTGATTTGTATGCACGAAGTGCAGTTACCCTCACTGTTTCCTGGCGAGAATAAGACATCCGTAGGGCGGCCTTTCTGCTCTGCCAAGAGGGAGAGATCCACTCAGAGCCAGTGTCAGCTGGGCTTGCTTGAATAAAGCTTTATTCACTGCCCCGTCTCTCCTCCCCACAGGGTCTGTCAGGTGCCCTCCTATAAGGAAAACACATTCGAACAGTTCATCTGTGACTTCATTTCCGGCGGCTGGATGTCATGAAGGCCGTAAAAGTTCAACATATATGAGCTGGGAGAATTTTTGGCGAGATTTATGATACCAATAAGGGAATTTACTCTTGATTTCATTTAAATATTATCCTTATATTTTCATCAAAAAGTAGAATATATGATTTTTCTTCTTTTCATATGAGATTTAAGTGTCCCAGAGTACTCACAGTCTGTGTACTTTATTGCTTCTGGGGTTATTCTGCGCACAAGTCTATTATGAATTTATGTGCAGCACAGTGGTTTCCATATACAGCCACAAACCTGTCACTGATAAAGTTATTTCTCTGCACATAACTGCAGATTTATACCCATCATGCCGATAATAAAAGAACAAAATGAAAAAGTAATTCAGAATAATGACCCTAGCACTGTAACCCGGTAAATTATGGCATAAAAAATTAAGATTTTCCCCTTAATGTGTTGATGCTGGGTTAGTTGTACAGGGTTTTTTAAAAGAAACAAAAAATCTGACAGTCACTCAGTACAATATTTTTTTTTGATCGTTTTCATTCAAGTGTCCGAATAATGGAAGATATTGAAATTCACTCGCTCTGTGCTGCAGAAACAGAGATCCACTCGGTGTTGAGGTGCTGCACACAGTGACACCAAAATGACACAGCACAGTCAATTCGCCCGTTAATAACTTTTGGGTAAAATGATCATTCCTGTCACTGTGTGTGTGTGTGTGTGTGTGTGTGTGTGTGTGTGTGTGTGTGTGTGTGTGTGTGTGTGTGTGTGTGTGTGTGTCAGGCACAGCAGCAGTTTCACAAACACTGAAATGGCATTTTTCCAAAAAGAATGTTTGAAAGCCGAATACTTATCCAATTAACCAATACCCAAATCGCTGAATATTTGGTTCCAACTCTCATATATGTGTGTGTGTGTGTGTGTGTGTAGACACACATATATATATATATATATATATACACTGTATACTCAGACCGCAGAGTGTACTCTGGGTACAGAGGGAGCAGCAGAACTTCAGGCGCTCTTTAAAATTAACCGTATCTCTGCTGAGTCTAAAAGTTTGCATCCACTTGCAGCAGCTGCTCCTCACATCCATCAATCTGATCGGATCGGATCAACGGATCAATTATCCACCGTGTGAATCACAAACTGCTAAAAAGATCTCATGAAGTGCTCCGCCACGACACTCTAAACACTGTTTATCCATTACCTTTAGTTAACTGTTTCACCCACTTATTCATTACTTTGAGCTCACTACTTTAGCACGTTAACTATTTCAACATGTTTTTCTGCTACTTTAGCTCACTATTATTTTTTTTTTTTATTTTGTCTATCTTTTTTTAGTTTCTTCTATTTTTTGTGATTTATCCATTACTTTAAGCTAGTGTTTAAAGTTTTTTCCTCATTTGCAAACTATATTTAATGCAGATTGCGTTGCATCAAGCAGCCAGTGGTCACATGTTAGAGCTGAATCAATATGGATATGAAGTTTCTGTCATCAGATCACACAAAGATGAAGATGACAAATGACGAATTTCTATTTTAATGCTAAATTTGATTTTTGCATCTAACAGGTTGATGTCGAATCCGCTTGTGTAAAGTTTTTGGTTTTTAGCCTGTACACATGTACAGATGCTCCTAATCAAAGCACCTATTCAAGATTCACTTAATTATCGTGTATTTACACAAAGTGTAATCCAGGAAATCCCGCACAGATTAACTCTAAATCCTGGACAAAAAGATTAAATTTAGTCGCCGGACGGTTTACAAAATCACTTCCAGCCATCGGTCCATTAACATCAGCGGGCTCTCTGACTCATTGTTGAGACAATGAGCTAACCTGAATGAGTTCCTCCTGTGATTCATCAACAAAAAGAGGCTCAACGGAAAACTGTTGGAACAGAAAAACACTGCTGGACATTTCGGTGATCCGTGTCCGAGTGTTTAGATGCAGAGGAGGAAGGACCGTCGCTTAGGAAAGCTCCCCGCGTCTCTCCGCGCGGGATCCCGTAATGGCATCACGTCGGCGTTAGTAGCACTGGTGAGAGTGATGCAACAAGATGGAAACCACTTCTGCCGGTTCCCCTTTATAGCCCCCATCGGCCCCGGGGGCTTCTTTTACTACTTTAGCCCCCCTCCTCCCAAAGCCAGCTCCTCGTCTCTCTCGTTCTCACCGGTTACATCACTCATCTTTTCCGTTCTCACAATCAGATGAAGAGTGGAACGCCGTGTTCATCCTGACCGTGTTGTTCACTTGTAACGAGATTAAGCCATCTCCTCTCCTGCCAGACTTAATCAGGAGGACTTCCAGATTAGCGTGGAAGTCGGTGGGTTTTTCGGAGACTAACGTAGCCGTGTGCTTTCTCTCGCCTCAGATCTTCACTGACGTGCCCCCACTGTATGAAACAGAGCAACACCTTCGACCCCTTCCTCTGCATCTCACTGCCCATTCCTCTGCGACAGACCAGGTGAGTTTATCCACACCGCAGTCCATCATACGAGGTCTCAAAAACAATATTATGGCGTTTTATCAGAGTGTTTCTGTGATGCCTCCCTCAGGGCTGAGCCACATGAAACCTGGATGGACCAAAAAACAGGTTGTTTTCTTGCCACCTTTTACCAATTTCTTACAATTTGCAGGAATTAAATAAATAAATTAAATACAATAGGTTTTTTTAAAAAAAAAGACCTGAAAAATAGCTCAACAAATTATAATAACTATATAAAATAAATATTTTTAAATAATTATGATAATTCTGAATATGGTTTTCTCAACATTTTCCCCAAGCCTTTAAAACAAATAATTTTCTACATTTATTCATTTATTGCAGTTGAAATTAAATCAGTTTTCTCAAAAAGGGGTCTGAATGCAGCACAAGAAAAGGTAAAAGGTGACAAGAAAAAACAACCTGGAAATTAATGTAAAAAAAAATAGAGACAGAGAAATAATTTTAAAAAATTAAAAATAAAATGCAAAAGGGGGAAAATGTCCAAAAACAATATTTATGATTATTATAATTATATATTCAAAATATGTTACAGAATACTTTAAATTTTTGGGCCATTTCTTGTCAAGTTCCTCTAATGTTTTTGAAAGAAATCAACCCAATTTGCTCAGGTTTTAAAGGGTTACGACAGTATCACAATATTTTAAGGCTATAACTTATTACACAATATATATCTCAATAATTTAAAATCTCCTGTGAACTACTGTAAACTACTAATAATGAAGTACAGTTACAGATACAGTAGCTCCTGACAGTTTATTTCTCTTTAGCAGAAACGTTTGCTGATGTTTGTGTTGTTGCTATAAATGCTTCGTTCTTTCAGCATTAGATTGTGTTGTTAATGTTGAGCTGGGCGACATGGCTCTGAAATAATATCACAATATTTTTAGGCTATACATAATAAAAATCTTGATATTTTGAAATCTCCTCTAAACTACTGTAAAGACCTAAAATGCAAAATGATTAAATGAACTACGGTTGCATATAAAGCAGCTCATTAAATAAAGATACATAAACTACTGTGAAATTAAAGTTTCATACATTTCTGTTGTAATGTTAAATAAATTATGAAGTTAAATAAAAAAAATATCTATATTTACGCCGATATGCTCCAATATCTCTGTGAAAGGGTCATAATATGGTTTGAAACAATCTAATTGAAGAACTGATCCTGTTTACCTATTTTTACACTTTTTGTACAAATTAAATAAAACATATGACAATGATTCGTCGAGAGTTATAGATTTTGTTACTTTAGGACGAAGCCGCACTCCCAACATTTTCTCTCCTACATCTGTCCCTAAATTCATATTCACAGTACAGACACGAGCGCAGCATCAATCATCGAACTCCCTGTGAGACAGAAAAACGTGGAAATATTTCTTTTTAAAAGCAGGGTAACAATAAGAGCTGCTGCTGGACTTCACCCAGCTTTGTTCACGCACCACATACAGTAGGAACACAAGTAATTGTGAAGCTGGAGGGCCGGTACCGAAAAGGAAAAGCTGGTGGAAAACCCTCTCCACATCGAGGAACAATGTCGTATTCAACTTTACATCACAACAGAGCCGCAGCCTCCGTGTCAGGTCGACCAGGTTCAGCCTGCTCAGGAAATCCTGACATTTTCACCCAGGGAGACCCCATTCACTCCTTTCACAGCTGCTCGCTCTCGCACTTTATTCATGTCTCTTTGTCAAACACAAAAAAACAAAATTCCTCACGCAAAGACTGGGCTTTTTGTTTGAACCCTTTAAAACCTGGATCGGCATTAGTTTTCGTGTGCTGTGTTCAGACACATTTCACAAATATTTAAACCTTTGAAATATGAATAAATTGGTTTGATTTCTGTCAAAAAAAAAGAGAAAATTAAATCAGCAACTTGGCAGGAAATTTATCACAAATTGCAAAAATAAATAAAATAAAAAAAGATTGCCTAAAAATTTACAAAAAAGTGCTTAAAATAATAATAAAAAATGAAAATAACTAATAATAACTATAATTTAAAAAAATGTATTTATAATAATGTTAATACAAGAGTTTTCTGGACGTATTTCTTAAGCTTATTTTTGATAATTTTCTAAATCTTGCAAAATGCTGGACATTTCTTTCCAAGATGCTCATTTTCTTTTTTTTACCCCATGTTTTAAAAAAATTTTAAAAAAACATTTTTTAAAAACAGAATTTGCTCAAAGGTTCAGAGATACATGTGAGAGGCATTTAAATAAGTGCAGGAGAAGTGATGTCAGTCCAGGTTTTAAAGGGTTAAATAGGGTGGTGGGTACAAAGGGATTTTTTAAAAAAAGGGATTTTATATATATTTATATATATTATATAATATAAGTTCATATTCATATTCTCCAGCTACACATTCAACGAATCAATATATCTTTTTGTCAAAAATGTCACTTTAAATCGTCTGTATTTTGATTTTGAGTCTTTCGTGTGTTTGACACACAGACGTGTTGATCACTATTTTAACGTTCGCCAGGGTTTCTTCTCGCTGGTTATTTCCTTCCTTTTATTTTTTAATCTTGGAAATAGTGCACGCGAGTTCATCCAGCATCCCTTCTAATTTGGGAAATTGTTTTTAAGAGCTTCGCTCTGCCGGCGAGCCAAGTTGAAAGCATTCAGTTACCTTCCTGTGTTTTTCCTGCGCGGCAGACAGGGTGAGAGAAAACGCTTCTGAGGGATAAACTGAGGAGAAAACAGAAGGATCGTCTCCTAAAATATTTTTCTTGTGCGTGTGAAGAGTTCAGCTCCTCCCAGCCAGATCACGTCTGTGCGTCTGTTTGTTAGCAAACCGACGTTTTCTGTGCCCAGCTCTCCAAACACGGGGCTCCATCCCTCTGCAATCATGTGCTCTTTGCATGTTAGATGATTTTGTTTACTCTTTATTTCAACATTTGAGCAAATTGGCTTGATTTCTTTTGAAAACATTCAAAAAAGGCGATGAGCAACTTTACAAGAAATGGCTCAAAAAAGAAAGAATTTAGTAACATAGGTACAAGAAAAATACCAGAAAATAAGTTGAAAAAAAGACTTTATAAATAAATATATAGTTTTCTGGGTAATTTAGGGAGAAATTACCCCAAAATTATGCAAAATATTTCTAAAAAAGATGAAAAAATTGAGAAAAACCTAAAGAAAATTAAATGAAATTAAAAAAAAAAAAATAAGGAAACTACCTGAGTCTGTGCTTAAAATTCTGTAAAATAATTTTAAATATATAATCACATTAATTATTAATGGACATTTTTTTTGGACATTTTTCCCAGCTTCTTTAAAGAAAATTTTCCAAACCTGCTAATTTCCTGTTATTTGCAGGACGGTTTGTGCCAAATTTCTTATTACTTTTTTCCCAATAAAAGTTGAAGGTTTAAATAGTTATTATATTAATAATAATAATAAAATGTATTTGTAGAGCACTTTTCAAGCAAAAGCACAACGTGATTTCCAAAAAAAATTATGAAACATATGCATAAACATACACACACGTACACACAAAGACAGAGAATATGTCAAATGTATGAATCATGAATGAATTTATTATTTATGAAGATGTTTAGAAGCAGCACAAGAGACGTGATGTCTCTCCAGGTGTTAAAGGGTTAAAGCTGAGCTTTTGTGTGGATCTCATTAAAATTTGTTTTTATTTACATTTTAACTGAAAATTGTCTCATCAGATGGAAGCAAAACGAGAGGGTGTTTTGTCAAAAAAAAAAAGGTAATCATCGTCTCAAATTATTGCTTAAATTAAAGCTGTAAGTGAACAATAAAATCCAGCACCCTGCAGAGCGCTCTGGCGGTTACACTGTTTTGTTTTGTCCACGCTGGTACGAAAAACGAAATTAGCATAAATTGGGGATACCTCCCTGAGCCGAGGCTTGATGAGCGCAGCCAATTACTGTTCACTTTTCGCTGTTCTCTTTTGAAGTTTCCACCCAAATCTGTGAAACAGGAGCAAACACGCGGCGCTTCATTTGTTTTTTGGGTTTTTTTGTCTCAGATGCTCAGATTTAACAACACTCTGACAGAAGCAGCAGATTTATGGAGATACTGGTGTTGTTGAATCTTTAAACTGGCTTCCAGTTAATTACAGAGCTGCTTCTAAAACCTGCTGCTGGTTTTTAAATCTCTGCATGGCTCGGGGCAAAAATACACTCATGATATGCTTGAAGAATATAAACCGGGTGGTCCCTAAAATCAGAGGTTCCAAACCCCTGGGCTGTGGACCGTTACGGGGTCCCTGAGCATTCGCTACTGGACCAATTATACCTACTGTAACTGCAATTATATAACTTTATGGGACATTTTTGTGGTAATTAACTTAAACTTTACTTGTAGTAAACTAACTTAAACATAAACTTAAACTAAAATAACACAGTAAACTTAGTACTGTTTTGTGTTTTTATGAAGGTTGCAAATTGTAGGCACGTTCCTTTAATCGATTAATCAATAAAATGAACAATTGATTAATTATTTTTTGAAAAAATATAAGAACTTTGCTAATTTTACCAACTGCTTTTAATCTTCAGTCGAAGCTCACAGCAACATATCACATATATTATGACAGCATTTCATTTCCTGATTGATTAATCAATTAAATTTCACATGTTCGATTAAATTCTTAATGACCGATTAATCGATCATTGATTAGTTGTTATCATCCCTAGTTTTTATATATGAGTTGTCTCTCTCATGCTGACACAGATATTCGTCAGAATGCCAAAAAAAGTCATTTGTTTTTAGCCCAGCGTTTAAACATGACATTAAAAATCGCTAACACAAGACAAAGGTGATTTTCAGAGCTTACTGTGTAACTTTAGAGCTTTTTGCTCACTGATCTCCGAACGCTTCAGGTCCGTATTTGTTCTGTCTCTGCTGATGCTGAGTGTCTCTGTGTCTGTCCACAGACAGAGACACACTTTGACCTTCATTTTTTTATTTAAACATCCGGAGAATCTCAGCTATATCGACACAAAGATCATAATTATCACAACACGGCATCACATGAAATTCCTGCACAAGTTAAAAAATTTCAACTTGTGCAACATTTTCACGTCCATTGCCCCGCCTGGCGTGAATTTGCGTTTATTCGTGTCTTTGCATCGACTTTGTTTTTAAACCCGCCGTGCAAAATGCTCGCATCGTGTTCAGTGTGAACGCGCCATGAGAGCACAAACATCGTGAACATGCAAAACCGTCTCTTTGGCTGCAGAGTCGAGATTATTCTGAGTTTGTGCAGCAGACTGTGAGCTGCCACCTGCTGCTGGATGTCCTCAGCACTCACCTGTGATAAAACCTGTAAACTCTGATGACTGTGGCAAAATTTTTAATCTTTTTTTTAATGTTAGAAGCTTCTGGTTTAGATGTTTTCTTGCTTTTTTTGTCATCTTTCAGAAGCAATGACCTGCCTTTAGATCGTCATTTTTTGTCTTTTTTAATTTACTCCAGGATAAGAAAATCAATTTTTCCATATAATAATCTCTTGGCTGTGTGTTTCTGTAACACCAGCTGCGGTCTCCAGGCCGCAGACTCCCACAGGTACCTGATCAGGTTCCTCTGTTTCTCCTCGGCGTGCTGTTACTCAGAGAAGCCATTATGTCGCGGCACCCCGCTCATGTCAGCGCTGCCTCTGGAGAGGTCAGAGCCAAGCGCTCGCTCTCTCTGTTTTAAAAAATGCAATAGAGATTCCATTATTTGGCACACATAAAAATAAGTCCTAATGATCTATTATTAATGTTAAAATGTATTGATTTATTCATGAAAGTCTTCTTTTGTCCCTTCCTGGTCGTAGAGGAGGCTGCAGAAGAAATGGCACAGAAATTAAAATAGAAGCTGTTCTATTTCTTACTGTCTCTGATTGTGTGTGTGTGTGTGTGTGTGTGTGTGTGTGTGTGTGTGTGTGTGTGTGTGTGTGTGTGTGTGTGTGTGTGTGTGTGTGTGTGTGTGTGTGTGTGTGTCAGGTCGCTGTGTGTGATTCTGGTGTTCAGCACTAAAGGACAGCGGTACCTGCGGGTCGGGCTGGCTGTGCCTCTGTTCGGCTCCGTGGCCTGTCTGAGGAGGATGGTGGCTGACGAGGGGAAAATCTCCCCAGACCAGGTAACTAAAACCAGGAACAAATACTCCGTTTGTGATGTTTGAGGTCGATATACATTTACAGTAAAAATATCAGTAATTAGAAATTGGAATATAAAAAACTCCAACAGCAAATGTTTAATCAAAACTGAAACTTTCAACATCAAATACAGCAAGTTCCTAGTAACTTTTTTTAAAAAGTTAAGTTAAAAAAAAAAAAAGTGGCTCACTGAGGTTTTGCAAATTCAAAGTTCCTCCAGTGCTGACACTTTATTTACATAAAAATAAAATGCAGGTTCAGATCATCTGCAAAATGCCAAATATCTGCCCTAATTATCAGCCAGCCTGATAATCTGTCGACCCCTGGACTCTTTTTTTACTGTTTTAAACTGCTGTAACCGAGCAGCACAGCAGCTCGTCTCGGCTGCCACAAGTGTTATTGTAATGATTTTTTTTATTGTATTGTGACTTTTACTTGAGCGCCATTGGCTGAAATTTACCCACACTCTCTTGGCCGACATTAACCCTTGAATCCAGGATTGATGTCACTTTTCTTGTACTTCATTCAGGCATCGTTCACAAGTATTTAAACCTTTCAGCGTTGAACGTGCAAGGAATTTGTAGATTCAGAAAACTTTATTTTTTTAAAGTTTGGGGAAAATGTATGTCTTTATAATTATCACATTCGGATATTTAAGATAAGTTACATAATTATTATATTTTTAACAGTTTTGTGGTTTTTTGTTTCTTTTTTGCACTTTCATGGTTTTAGTTTGTGCTGTGTCACTTTCTAGGGAAACGTGGACATAACACGTGTGTTTTTGTGCTAATTTTCAAATTATTTTCTTGTACTGTTACTATAATATTTTAAAGCATTATTGTAACTTGCTGATCACTTTTTCGGGTCTTTTTTTACTTTAACAATTTTTGTGCTCATTTTCAGATTATTGTACTTTTTACTAATTTCTGTCTCATTTTTGGGTTATTTTCTTTCTTTCTTTATTTTCTCTTGTTGCTCGATGCCTTTTCATGTCCGTGACAGAAATCAAGTCCCCGGTTTAAAAGGGGTTTAGCTAAATCTGAGATTAGGAGGAATAAAAGTGCCAAAAATGGCACTCAATCAAGTGGGTTCAAAGTTCACTCTCACGGCATTATGAGATTTATGAGATTTGGCAACATAACAAGGAAACTAATGTGTGTTTGTGTGTGTTTTCGTCTCCAGGTGATCCTGACGGAGGTTTACTCCACAGGGTTTCAGCGCTCCTTCTTTGATGAGGACGATCTGACCAGCATAGCTGAGAACGATGTCGTCTACGCCTTTCAGGCTCCGCCCCTTTACATCAGAGGAGGCTCAGCACGGATCTCAGGTATGAAGATAAGATGAAATAAGATAAGATATAACTGAGTGTATTACGAGGAAAATGGCTGTGCAGCCGTTGCAAAACAAAGTTGGAAGGGTGCAGATAGAAAGACTCAAATGTCGGTGCAAAACATAAAGTTAGATGACAGTAAGGTGCAATGCCAAAAATGTATCAGTATGAATGATAAATATTGTAGGGAAAAATAAACAGACAGTAACAAATAAAGGACATTGCTTTTGTAAAGTCACCAAATCTTCCACGTCTGCATATTACGCTCCAGGTATCCCTCTGCGTCTGTTTTTGACGGTCTGGGATGCTGAAACAAATGCCAGGATGTCAACACAAGCATGTGCTTATGTTTAGGCAACATAAGCATGGATGGTTCAGTTAAAAAAAATCATGGTTTGGCTTCACAATTATGCAGGAAGCGAACATCTGCATAGAAGTCCAGGGTTTGTTTGGCCCACAGCCCGTTTAGTTAGGAGCAGGACACCCAGACCTTTTATTTATTTATTTATACAGGAAAGGAATTAAACGTAACATTAGGTGTGCTCCAGTTAAAACCGGCTGCACTCAGTAAAAAAACTGCTTTTCAGCAACACAGAAACACATTAGAGTACAAAATAAACCAGAAACAATCAAAACACAGGCAGCCACACAGACATTACAGAGTAGAGCAATGTCCCAGGTTTTGATTTTGAGGTGGTTTTGCATCTCTTTGAATTAGTTTTATGGGGTTTTTTGGTCATTTTGTGTGTCTTTGTGGTTGTTTTGCCTCTTTTGTAGGTTATTTTGTGTCTCTTTGCAGAGTTTTTTTGCATCTTTTTGTGGTCATTTTCAGTCTTTTCCTAGTCAGTAAGTGTTGTCTTTGGCTTCACTCAAACACAGCAAAGGTACATACGAACACGTAAAACAATACATCATTAAAAACACACAAATGTACAATATATTTTATTTCTATGGTCATTTTGTGTGTCTTTGTTGTTGTTTTGCCCCCCTTTTTTAAGTTATTTTGTGTGTCTTTGCAGTTTATATGCATCTTTTTGTGGTCATTTTGAGTCTTTTCCTCGTCAGTTACTGTAACTCAAAGAGATCAAACTCTTAATTAAGCATAACCTCAAGTCTTAAAAACATTTAAACAGATGACTTACATAAAAATTTACCAACTGTGCAGTTGTCATGAATAGTGAAATTAACTATAGAGACACGTTTATTTCTGCTTTAAAGTTGGGCATTTTATCATGAGTGTCTGTGGGGATTGACTCTGTATTGGAGCCTGCCTCTAGTGGCCATTAGAGGAACTGCAGTTTTTGTTGCTTCTGCGTTGGCTTCATTTTTCAGTTACAAAAGTTTCCACTTGGGTATAAACAACATAGTTACAACACAGCTGCCATTATATTTGAGCAGAACTAGTTTTGCTTTACTTTAATGTGGATGTGCTCACATATCTCTAAGAAAACAAACCCATTTTATTAATTTACTCTGCTTAATGAAACCCTGAGGGATACTGCAGGGGGTCCTCTGAGAGCACATTAAGCAGAATATAACTTCACATAGAGCTCTGTGAATTACAGCCCCCCCACCGCGCAGACCAGATTTATGTCTTCATTTTATCTGTTTTTCAGCCCGTGATGTAAAAGCTCAGAAGTACCTCGGTGTGCGGCGTATCCCCTCGTTTCTTGCTTTGTGGTGTAAACAAACCGGTTCTGCGGTGTTGTCCTCTCTCACAGGGCTGCAGTCTCAGCTCTGTGTCAACGCTGCTGTTGCACCTGAAAAATATGACTTTCAGTGCTGTAATTTTATTGCTTAGTGGCTGCACAGAGCACTGCTGCCTGAAAGGAGCCCCCCCCCCCCCGACAGACTGGTTGGTCTGTATGCTGGCACAGTCTGAATCCCCGGGGTTAACACTGACTCAGCCTGCAGGGGTTGACATGAAGACTCTGCTGTATTTCACCACTCAACGCTTTTCTGTGCGCTGCAGATGGTCCCGTCTTTCACTCTGACACGTTCGCCCCGTGAGAATACATGTAAGATATTGTCATCAACATCAGCATCTTTAGGCAGACTTTCCATCCATTTTCTGTCACCACTTATGCTTTTAAAGAAGTATTTTTACGATTCGATGTGAGTCGTACGCTACGAGCAGGGTTCAAGAAGTCTAAAAACGCATTGAATTCATTAATCTAAAAATAAGACTTTATTTCATTTTAAATTGACCTAAATTAATTTTTCAAAGGTCTTAAAAATGCTTGACATAGTAAGTAGGATTTTTAAAATTATTTTGTTTTCTAACATTGCATTGTAAAATCTCAAAATAACTACTACTACTAATAATAATAATATATGTTGAATCATTTAATAAATGCCTTTTCTCAATATAATAAATGTTTATGTGTTGCAGGTGATCTGGTGTTCCAGGTAAACAGTACGCTGAAATATGTTTCTAAAAACATTTGAGTTGAGAAATGTGCAGCTCAGTGACAGAATCTCTTTTATTTATTTCTTACATTTTTCTGTGAAACACTCAGCTGTTCTGGAGTCAGAGTCGTTGAAACTAGCAAAGTTTCGCTTTACGGGTCGCGGGGGTCTGTAGTCGAGCCCGGCTGACTCTGGCGAGAGGCGGGTCCACGCTGCACAGGCCGTAAAGGAAAAATTAAGTTACTTAATTTTACAGCTCATAAGTATTTTCAGCCTCGCTGTTTGCAATTAATCAAAGCTATAAAATCATAATAGCATATGAGTAGATGCCATTAAAATCTCATGTTAATGTACAAAATGCACCTTAATTACATATTTTTTCTCTCCAGTCACAGCGGTGATCTGGAATGCTTTTCGGCCGTCTGGCGCCATAAAAATGGGATCTTTATGCCCCTTTAGCATTTATTAAATCAAAAAGGTCTGATCCCAGAAAGACCCCCAATCAGTTTTCCATAAACACTTAACCCTTTAACACCTGAATCCACCTCGGTTTTCTTGTACTACATTTAGACTCTTTTCAAAAAGCATTTAAATCTCTGAAATGGAGAAAATTGGTGATATTAGATACTTTAAAAAATTAATATATAAGAAAAAAAACGCCCAGAAAACTATATTTATAATTCTTATAATTTAAAAAAAAGATGTTACAGAAAAATAATTAAAAATAAATAAATGTCTTGTTGCTTTGTTGTAGTTGTTTTATTTTCTTTCTTTCTGTCTGTCTTCATTTTATTTACAATTTTTTTTGCTTATTTTCTGGTTATTTTCTTGTAACTTTTTACTTATATCTTGCCAATGTTTGGGTCGTGTGTTGTTAAGTTGCTCACCACGTTCTTCCCACGTTTTTGAAAGAAATCAAGTCAGTTTGCTCATGTTTTAAAGGGTTAAAAGAAAGTCAAGATCCAAATTTAAGAGTCTGAAAACAGCAATCAGAGCTCTCACTAAAACTATAAATAATCTAAGTATTTTTTTGTGCTGTGGTAATGTTGAGGAGCAGTTATCGATGTGGATTATGTCCTCGGGTTTTTGATTCGGCGGTTAATGCAGAGCCGATGCATTTTTGGGGCCATTAAAGCAAAATGTGCGGTGAAATCTGAGGGTTTTATCACCGCACGCATTCGTGGCCAGTTTCCTTGTTAGTCGTAACACACTTGATTGATTACATTTTACTGGCATCCATTCAGTAGATTTTAAGGTAAAATACTCACACAGATTTAAAACCTCCTGAAGTGGAGGGCTGTTAGAGGCAGCGTGAGTCACTCAGTAAAGAGTTGTTAAGTGTCTGCTGTGAGTGAAGAAAGTACTTTTGGATTGAGCCGAAAGGAAAAATCAGTGATGACGTGACCTTTCCACTGACTCCCAAACTCCTCACCAGGGACGTGCACAGATACCTGCTAAAGGTGCCCGAGATCCAGCCAGTTTGCAATCTTTGGTCAATGTTTGTGGCACTATCCTCAGTGAAAACACGGCGACAGAACACGCACGTTTGGGGGCTAAAAAGCAGCTAGAAATGCAGCGATGACAAAAAACATGGCAGCAGGCCAGATTAACCCCGTCAGACTGTTCCCAGGATGTAGTCTGGCCCAGCTAAAGTAGACTCCGGGGTGTACGACTCATCTTCATTTTGACTTTCAGGGCTTTCAGCAAGCATGGTGAGTGGACATCTCTCTATTTCTGTGTAACTTCTAGTTATCAGATTGGTAGATCAAAACAAGGTTTTTGCTGTCATTTCTGATGTTTTTTTCGGCTGCTTGGTTTGGCACCAGGGGCCACTCGCCGGTGTTATTTTCAGACTGAACACTTGTTAGCGTTTGGTAGATCTCGGCACTGCAGTTAGGAGAGCTTGTGGTTATTTTTTATTTATTTATTCATTTATTTTGAAGATGCTTTTCTTGTGGGGGGGCATGCAGCAAAGGGCCGAGGCCGGAATCGAACCCACGGCTGCTGCAGCATTGACACAGGCTCTATACATGGCATGCCTGCTCTATCCACCTAGCCACTGGGCGCCCCACGGTGTAGTTATTTGAGCTCAAAGTTAAAGAAATAAATCAAAATTGAGCACTATATCCTTGATTATTTTGTGTATCTGAATTTGGGGGGTATAATAACCGGTGGTATAAACTGGACGAGCCTCTGGACTAGTCTGGCCAGGGGTATATTTTGGGCTGTTACACCGCTTTTGTTGTGTGTCAGTCTTGAACAAACTGTATATAAACATGTTGTCGCATCCCCGATTACCCCAACAATACGCAAGTGATGCCAAAATATCCCGGATACAGCTCCTTTTTGAAGAATTAAATGACTCATTAAAACCAAATTTATTAGAAAAACGATGACTTGATTCACTTAATTTTGCTGAGATCAGACTCGGTACATCGTCATCATCTTTTAAATCCCTTCTTAAGACTTTCTTTTATAGGATAGTATTTTTAAATATTTAATATGCGACGTTTTATCATCCCTCTCACCGTCATTGTACGCTACTGGCATAAAAATGTTTCCAGTATTAATTTTATGATTAATGTTTTGTTTGCACTTTATTTTATTGATGTTTTATTTCTGTCTTGTTTTTAATCTGCTGCTTGTCTGTAAAGCACTTTGTGACCTTGTTAAGAAAAGTGCTATATAAATAAAGGTTATTATATTATTGTTAAAAAAGCATCAGGGTGATTAAAACCGCCTTAAGTGACAGAAACCGTCTTGTGGAGAAATTTATTTTAATTTTTTTTTATCATGTGTTCCTGTAACTAGTAGAACCAAAGTGCCAGAATAAATGTTTAAAAAAAAGAAAAATTACACGAAAAAAGCACAGAAAATTTTAAAACATTTTTGTAAAATATATAATTATAATGATTATAAATATATTATTCTGGACATTATCTTCCTAGTTTTTGATCAAACTTAATAATTCTTCCTCCTTTTTAATCCTAATTTTTAAATAATTTTCTTCATTACAATTAATTTTCACCTTTTGCTTATTTCTTGCAAAAAACACACAAAAAAACCTGTCAAAATACAAAAAAGAGATGAAAAACAGTTTCAAATATTAGAATTCTGTAAATTAATTTTACATATTTATATAATTTATAATTTTAAATATAGTTTTCTGAGGAGCTTTTTAAAAATAATTTTCTGAGTATTCAGATTTCTTTATGGAACATTTCTTGCTATGTGGGTCACTGACTTTTTTTTCCCCAAGGTCTCAAATGGTTAAACAGCTTGTGAGAGGCGTTTGAACACACAAGAAAACTGTTATCGAACCAGGTTTTTAAGGGTTAAGAAAACAGCAGCTTTAGGCGATGAACAGACCACCGGCCTTTTGCTCCTGTAGAACTGTGACGGTTAAAACAGAGCCGAAATGTCTCCTTGATGAATAACAGTGAAAAAACAGTTTTGTGTTTGGATTGCAGCGTTTCCATGTACCCACCATATGGCTATCAAGTAATCGAGGTTTACATTAAAAATTAATAATGTAGAAAATCTCTTTGGGATTTGGCGATGCGCTGACAGAAATTAATAAGCACCGTGTCATCGTTGGAAAGTGCTGCTGCCAAGGACGAGACTTGAATATGGGATCACCTGCCAAATTATATTTGGAAACAGATAATTGGCTTTTGGTTTAGTATCCATTTTACTTTCTTTTATCTGTGTTACAAACAGAAAACAGAGACTCACTCCTTAATTCAGCGCCCGCTTTTCATTCTGTTTGATGACTCACACTAAGTTTTTTTAATAGACGGACAGTCAGTCAAACTCAGATGCCCTAAATAAATATACCAGAGTTCAGTGGTGGCTGCGAGGGAGTGGACGTCTGTGCAGCTGTGCAGTGTTTGTCTTCAGGTTCCTGTCTGCTGAGTCCCACTGTAGCACAAAGGATTCTGGAAACACTTCAGCACAGAAACCCGAAAACACAGTTGCTGCCTGCATTTGTGCCTCAGTTAAAGCCAAAGGAGGCTTTCAAATCAGGGACTTAGGCCTGAGCACAGTTTGACCACAAAGTCCAGTTTATTTGATCAGTATGAACCAAGCAGCTGAAAAATGAAGCAAATGCAAAAGTGCCAAAAACTGCAGTTCCTCTAATGGCCACTAGAGGCCGGCTCCAAGAGCGAGTAAATCCATATAGACCGTCATGTTAAAATGCCAAATAAACAGCCTTGCACAAAAACAGTTTGGGTCTTTATAGCTACTTTCAACATTCATGACAACTGTACGAGTTTTAAATTTTTATATAACTTAACTGTTTAAATGTTTTTAAGACTTGAAGTTATGCATAATTAAGGGTGTGACCTCTTTGAGTGACAGCTGGGTGCCGTCCATTGACGAGTTGATACTGCAGCAATCTGACCGCACACAGGTCCAGGGACCCCTACTGTCAGGGACTCCTTGTTCTTCATCTGCAAACTGTCACTCAAATTAACAGTTACTGACCACAACAAGGCTCAAAATGACCACAAAATGATGCAAATAAACTGCAAAGAGACACAAAATAACCCAAAAAGAGGGGCAAAACAACCACAAAGACACACAAAATGACCAAAAGAAACAGAAATTACATCAAAAATGTTTTTGTATGTATGTGTGTGTATATATATATATATATATATATATATATATATATATATACATATATACTGATACCAACAGTATCAGTACCAACAACCGATTATTGTGCATCCCTACTGAAGATGTTGCCATAGCTTTCACTCTTTCAGTCAGTTTTCAGTTTATGAAAGTAAATTTTAACATTTTGGTGGCCTTCAAAAAGTTGACAGTTGGATTGTCATATTTTTCTTGTAAGTACATATTGTTTTAATGCTTTCACCGAGTTTTTCAGTAGCAAAAATTAGCATTAACATTATCACAGTTAAGCTGTAAATACACTGTGTAACCAGGCTAGCAGTTAGCATTAGGGTTACCTCCACCCTCTCGTCCAAATATGGTCGCACCAAAACGCCAACATGGCAACAGCCAAAATGCCAGCATTTCAACACGACGCCGTCCTGCCACGATTCATACGGCAGGTTCAATCTGCCACATCCGTCCAGTCTTAAGTGACGCTGCCCGTGCACATATCGATTAAATGTGGCAGGTGCCTTCTGGCTGTCTGCAGGCATGTAATAACACTGCAGCCATTCGGCAACGTCTCAGGTGCAACATTTGCCTCTTAGCATGGCCAGTTGACATCGAAAGCACTGATAAAGAGGCGCTATTTTAAGAGTTTGGAATGCGAACGGGCTTGAAAAGCAGGTCCAACATAACCATCGTAAAGACAGTTGATGTTTTTGAAGCTTTCCTCGTGCAGAAATCAGAAAAGCAAAAGACGGGAGACCACAAACCAATGGGTGACACCAAAGTGGCTGCATCTATTATTTTTTTAAGTCTATGATTTAGACAGTCAAAATAAGCTTCAAGTCAGATAACGTGTGCTTCTTTGTTCAGACCTTGAATATGACTGTGCAGAGAGCTAATGGGTTTGGGCGGTGAGGGTGTTTTAGCTGTGGGCAGAGTGGATCCCTTTAGGGGCAGAGGTGTTTAATTATGGGCTTTCACATCATCTGTCTGTGTTTAGTCTGGCTCATCTTTCTGTGTGTTTGTTTGACTAAAGAAGCCTCAGAGTGTACGGGAACGATGAGTTCACAGGCTTCCTGCGGTTTCCCAGAATTAGTGTGAGGCTTTTTGGTAATAAGAGATTTGGATCAGCAGGTATGTAGGTTAAACAAAGTGAGCTTTTGTTGTGGTGTTTGTAAGTGTGTGTGCATTTTCACGTACTTATGTGTTGTGCTGGAAGTGCCATTTTCAGTACAGCTATGGGAATTATCCAACAGTGTTAAAGCACGCACACACATTTCACACCATTATTCATCCTGTAAACAAGGTAAAAAATAAAACGGAGAGCAGTGATGGTAGCCTTGACAAAAAAAAAGTAGAAACAGTCCAGTTTTTGACAGTGAGCTATAAAAAAATGATTTAATAAGCGATGAGAGGCAGGTCTCCTCCCCAGAGTCCCTGTATAAATCTTGGCGGGACAAGCCGGGAGGTGACCTCTGCATTTTACTGCTGTTTCATGAACACGTTTCGCCAGCCATTTAAAAGCAGATTTTTGCCCATAAATCATTCCCATAGCTGTCAGAGGTCGCTGCTCATGTAAATTACAGAACGCGATTAAAGCGTGTTTTATCTTTGGCTTCATTAGCGCGACATTAATAAATGAAAAGCTGTGCATACTCATCATTACGCTCATTTTCAGGGTCAAGACGCTGCAATCAGAGGGTTACTGTTAAAGCTGCAGTGGTTTATACAGAGACTGTGATTAGTTTGGAAACAGTCATACAGAACACTGCTTAAAGGAATTTTTTAAAGTAATTATACATAGTCAGTATATTATATACATTAGATGTCAGTCAGCATTCCCCCAGTTTGGAGAAGCAGACTTTGGCACAAAAGCTAAGCAACGCACTGCTGTGGAGGCGTCAGCAACAAAACTTATTTTAGCCACTTTAAAAGAGTCCCAATTTAAAAACAAACAAACGAAAAATAATCAATCAGTTTAAGTGCAAGCTGCATACTGCTTTACCTTCCATCAGACAGCCCGTTCTGATGGGAAAGCAGTTAAAAACTCCATCTTTGCTCTTGTCAAAGTCACCAGACTCCATTGACAAAAACAGTAATTTACCAAAAGCACTAGACAAAGAGAGGGAGGAGAGCCGGCATCAGGGCGAGGCTGACCGAGAGCTGTTCCTCTACCAAGACTTCTTCTGGTTAATGTCCGGTCGCAAGAGAATAAAGTGGATGAGATGCAATTAAGGCTCATTCAGCAACGGGAGATCAGAGACTGCTCTGCACACATCTTCACCAGGACATGGTTAACCCCTAACATCCCAGATCAAGCTGTTGCGCTGGATGGACTGACCTTGTAGGAGCCATTTGGACACAAGACGGATGCAAATTCAAAAAGTGCACTGCAGGAATTGAATGATGCCACCAGCAGCAACGTCAGCAAGCACCTGGATGGAATTTTCATAGTAGTTGCTGATTTTAATCAACTCATCTTTCAACTTTCAAATACAACACAAATCAAGGACAAAAGTAATTTAGTTTTTTAAACCTGGTTTTAAAAATGACCAATAAATCAACCTTCTACCTTCTAAAGCTTTTAGACACCAAAGTCACACAATAAAACTTTGAAATATCTGTTCAAGGCAGTGGTAGAGCAGTTGCACCAGCAGTAACTTGCCATCTAAAGTTTAACCTCAAAGTGACGCTGGTTGCACCATCTAGGCTTAAGCCTTCTTCTCAGTAAGATTATGCGTAAATCCTGTGTCTAGTCAGGAGCAGGCGTAAAGTCAGAAACTGAACTGTCTCTAAAAATCAAGAGCCACAAAGTTGAACAGCAACCCAGGATGGATTCCTTGCAAAACTGAGAAGTGCATTGCTGATGTCCATTATCACTCAAGATAATAAACTTGAAGGCAAATGTCACTTTGGTCCGTTCAGATGCTTGTGTGATCCTTATTTTTCAATACCAGCAATCAAACGCAGACACACCTCTCCTGTGCAGTTCCATTAATCGTCAAATGTTGATGTCTGTTTTTTTCCTCCAAAAAAGCAAATTAAAAAGTTGCTTACAAATGAGAAAGTTACATAAAAGCGCGACAGCTGGAGAATATCAATGTGTCCTAGCAACACCTCAGCAACAGCCTGAGCATTAATGTGAATGTGCATCAAGGCTGGTCGTAATTAAGACTCAGCTTAAGTTTGGTCGGTGCAACGTATGTAAAGTTTTTTCTAAAAACTAGTCTCAACAAAGACCGACTTAGCAGTAGGGACCAGGCTTATTTAAGATCAGTTGGTGCAGCCGACTTTAGCAGCTCCTGTGTTGAATCACTGTTTTTCTCAGTGGAGTTTGGCTATGAAGAAGGCAAAAAAAAGGCTTCATTTTCCCACTGAAAGTCACAGGCAGACATTAAGGTAAAGCAGTAAAAAAATACACTTAATCTAGCAAACATTTAAAAAAACGTTGATATTTTTTTAGGTGGCTAGAATTCGTTTTGTGGCAGACCCCTCCACAGCAGCTCAGCATCCATGTCGGACTTCGTTTCTCCAAACTGGGGGCGTGCCGATTCCTGTCTACAGTGGAAATAAACCGTCTGTGCATAAGTAATCCATACAAACTTCAAAAAAGGGAACCCTCCCTTTAACGTCGCCACACCCCAATTATTTCCGTAAGAGGAGGGATGAGCCGGCAGAGACAGACGCCTCTCTTCTCTCAGTAACAGGACGCTCAGCAGTGACATTTGCTTTGTCAGTGATGTATCAGGCGTCAGGTGTAAACAGCAGTGTTTAATGAAACGTTTTGGAGAAGGCGCAGCCACCTCGGTCAATCAATACCTTCTCATCTGTGTCTGCGAGTCTAATTCGCCACGTGATTAATCACCGTGAACTTGTGAGAGGCCGATGTGCTGCGTTCAGCGCAGAGGTTGTCAGCTGTGCGAGGAGCTCTGCTGACGTCACATTTCACGAGGATCTCATAATCTTCTCGCTCAGTCAGTCACACTCCTCTGTGTCGATAGAGTCGGGGGGGAAACGGGAGAGAAGTGGTGCTACTTGGCACCCCACCAGGACGGGATGTGGAGCAGAAGCTGCATCAGATAATACCTCCTGCTGAGGGTGCAGGCAGCCATTGGTCCATCTGTTCTCCCCTCTGAATCACTGTTCCCCAAATAGAAAGCTGCTGTCTCGCCACTTTATGTATCTCAATTCTCCTCCTCGCTCCTTGTCAGAGGTGTTAACTTTAACGGTCACATTTTCAGGACATTAAGCCAGTTTCAAGGAGAAAATGTGAAATGTCATGTACTTTACGCTGTCAGCTATCAGTGTAAAATCTCCCAAAGTAAGCCGTTTACCAGAAGAATGTGAAATTGCAGTGTGATCAGTATCAGCAGGATTTATCACGAAACTGCGATTCTAATCTTTGTTAAAAAATAACTTTTATCTCTTCTCTCTCTCCTCCTCATATGACTCATTTTAGTGTCTCTTTCCAGTTAATTCTCACACCGCCTCTTTTGTGTGCTTCCTCCTCTGGCAGGTTACCATCACAGCCTCCCATCGTCTCCGTACTCCACCGGCCCCGAGGGTCAGAGGTTACCTTCGTCCGGGACGCTGTCATCAGAGTTCCTCAACCACGGCGTCCCTGTAAAGATTCTGCTGTTGGTGTGCAACGCTGCAGGGAGCGGCCAGCAGGCTGTTAGGTAATTATATCAAGTGACCCTTTATGAAACTCGCGATCATAGCTTAGCAACCGTAACCAGGCATGTTTGGGTTTCTCCTCATGGTGCAGCGATGTGCATGAGGGTCTAATAACAGTGGCACTCAGGATCTGTACAGCACGGATACTCAGCTTGCTTTGTCCTGTTGACGCTTGTGCAAAAGTAATTTGAGGCCAAAGGGCGGTTAATAACAAACATTGAAGGTGCTAAAGGGAAGATAGTAGTGACACCGTGGCTGTTATGTGAACTGTGAATCAGAGGCACAAGCTAAAGAAAGTGTTTATCTTTTGACAAAGATTAAGATAGAGATATGAAGATAAAGACTTGATTGGCTTATCATTTTTTAATTAAGCAATATTACAAGAGAGGGTGTGACGCTTTCAGACCTCAGCGCAACGGCATCACTGACATGCTCAAATGGAGTTTAAGTACTCCTTTTCCTGTAATATTGCAATTATACAACTATTACGAGATGTTAAATAAGAGCTGTGACGTTGTCCTTAGGCCTGATTCACACAGCACGCGTCAGCAGTGCGTGAGCAGCCTCGAACCTGTTGTTTTTTATTTCGGCGCCCATGTTAGAGCGTGCACACTGCCTGCCTGAGCAGTATTTGTCCAGCGCATTTCAGCTGCATGTCAGCTGCAGCACATCTAGAGAAACGGTGGTTTGCTGATTTTTTACGCGACATGCACGTTTGTCAGCAGAAGTAGACAGTGAGGATGGTGTTTGATAGTTATGTTAACTCTATACCACTTTTTACTGCGGTTTAAAAGTCTCTCTCCGTCGCAGAGATGAGAAAATACAAAGCTACCTGTTTGAATCAAACTTCGCTGCTTCTGTATCAAAATAAAAGCCCTCAGACAGCGTCTCCGTGCACAGAATCCTATTAGTTGCTGACACATTTTATTTTGAAACATTTGCAGGACCATGTTGTCAGCAATGCAGGAGCTTGCAGGACTTACTAAATTAGTGGAATTTGTGCTTATGAATGTGGAAATACAATATTCATAACAGCAGGCAGCGACATTGCAACAACACCGCATGTGTGAACACCACAAGCAGGAAACACGCTGCAGTTCGGCGAGGCTGCCGTCACGCACTGCTGACGCGTGCTGTGTGAAACGGGCCTTAGTCATGCATGAAGATATGACCCAAACAGCATCCTATTTATAAAAGACACCACATTTCAGTTTCACTCATCCAAATCTGCTCCACCTAACCAGCAAATTATGAGTTAAATCCACCAACAACCACAGATTTTATGCATTATAGCAACACAGTCGTCAGGACCGAGGACAGAGACATGGACAGACAAACAGTCCACGAATAAACAGCCGGTTTTGACGAGTTGGGAGTGAGAACGTGCTGCACAGACTCAGCTCTGCTGAAAGTTAGTTACATTACACTGACTTTGAAACTGCCGTTTTTAATTTGGAAAAGCTACATAATGTTTCAATGCCCACGTTTTATTTGATGTTGCCCAAAAATATTGAGAATCTAAATATAGACAACACTGATTAAAAATGACAGGAAAGAGGCAGAGGACAAAGCATTTTAAAGGTTTTTTAAGGACATGAGGCCAAACTGAAACTCTTAGTAAAATGTAAATTCTTATCCTCTCAGTTTTGATTTAATCTGTCATTTAGTTTGTTGTTGATTTCAGCAGACGAGAGCTCTGTGTCTGTGTGTAGCTCAGTCCACATTATATCTATCTGTCCTTGCTCTGGTAAAGCACCTCAAGGTCACGTTAGCTCGCTGTTATTGAAAGGACTCACATCTCACTGTGAGATGAGTTTCAGACCAAACAACCGGGGAATCTGACATCTGGCACGACACAGAGATCAGACATCCGTCTCCCTGACAGAGTCCAGGGGGATCAATATAGGCGAGCTCACCAGCGCTTCTGTGGGAAAGTCCAATCCCATCCGCTTCTCACTTTCTCCTTCAAACGCCTCGCCCTCGTTGATCAAACCACCCACCTATCTCCCTCTCATCAGATGACAGCTGGAGGACTCGTCTGCGCCAAGAAAATGACATTGGAGTCACATACTTGTCCCTCGCTCTCTGCAGAATAGCATCGCAGGTACATTTCTGAGAGTCAGCTAGGTGTGAAAGCTCTCAGTTTTCCTTGATCTGTGGAAACTGTGAAACCAACAGATAGCAGCAGAAAGGATTTAAAAGGAGTTTCACATGAAATGTGTGAAATCTAAATGTTCGCTGTTTCTGCATTAATCCTTGTGAAAGTTAACAGTTCAAACTCATGATATTTTACTTGTGTTACATCTGATTCTCATGTCTGTGGAGGCAGGTGGAAAATAAAAATAGATCACCGAGCAGCAACCTCAGAGGCTGAAAAATGAAGCCAATGTGGAAAAGCCAAAAACTGCAGTTCCTCTAATGGCCACTAGAGGCTGGACCACAGCGCAAGTCCATCCCATCAGACCCCCATGTTAAAAAGCATGACTTTACAGCAGAAATAAACATGTTTACAGCCCGGTTTATAAAAAGGTTGTGATCTCTATAGCTAAATTCAACATTCATGACAACGGTACAGGGATGAAATTTTATTTAATTCAGTTTCAGATTATTTATCCCAGAAGCACAATTCAGTTTTCCCAGTTTCCACAGACTGACAGACATAAAAAATTAATTTAATTTATTCAGTTTATTGAGTTAGGACAGTGCACATTAATCAACATATCAGCAATAAGCATCAGTGTAAATATGTTGGAATTTCATCCGTAGTCCTAATAAAAAACAGTCCACAGGACATGACACAAACAGTCCATCACAAATGGTAACTTACATTTAAAGAACGAAACTACCTACAATAAACGATAAAAACATGAAACATGACAACAAGCATCAGAAGGCAGTAGAAGTATGTCAGAGAGATCAATTTTTGGGCAAAGATGCAGCACCTGATCCCGAGTCCATGCAAGGCGTTTTGTTTTGGCAAAACAGACTCGGCGAGTTTTTGGTTTTTCGCGGAGCAGAGCGGCAAGGTGCATCTACGGTGCAGCTGAGACGCTCTGAGGCACGCCCGGTGGATTTCCGGTCCCGAAATCCCGAGCAACTTCTCTTACCAGGCACTAGAAGGTCAACTTGCGGATCAGCAGCCCAGTGATCTCTGGCAGCGACGGATCTCAGAGCCACTGTGCCCCCTGGGAGCCCCGCCCCCAGTGGAACCACAAGCGGTCCGCTTGGCGCCCGCCAGGACTCCCTCCCTCTCCGCTCACAGGAGAAACATGTAACGCAGAGTTGACGGACCCGGTGGAATTTAGCCGTCTCGTTCAAATCCGGTCACCTCTAATTCCCAGATAAACAGGATGGTGACAGCAAAATATCAAACTCAAGCAAATCTCCAAGAAGTGCACTAATTCTCGAAACCAATTCTGGCCAAACGGTGAAAATTACAATTTTGATCCGATAACATTTCAAGAGCCACACGATTGAATTGTTTTATTCCAGTTCAAGTTAGCAGAGTGCTAAACCGGAATTGTGTTGCGCTCTCTATATGGGTCCATCGTTAAACTTTTTGGCTTCATACATACAATGAATAGGGCGCCTTCTCCATTCTGTATCCAGTTATTTTTATACATCCATCAACTCAAGAGCTCAAAACTGTCATGCTGGTTACATCCATTATTGTATACAGTCTGAGGTGATCACAAGTCGATAATAGATTTTTCTGTTTGATCCCATCAAAAGTCTCTTTCAGAGCGAAAATAAGTGTTCTTACTTCACATTTAAGGTTTAGGTTAAACCATCGACTGTGAGAATAAGGAGCCAGAGAGCTGCTGACAAAATGTTAAAGTCCTTTTGAATTTAGGACACTAAGTCCATTTGCCTCAAACCAAACCACCCAGCAGAAGAATGGCATTGTTTTTGTGTCTTTCTCCACAGCAGTTTCCAACCGAATTAATTGTACTTTAAGTCATTTTCCCTCCAGTTTTGCTGTGTATGTTGTCTCATCCGGGGTCGTGGTCGCTGCAGCCGCCACAGAATGTTAATGGTTCCCATCCTGAACAGTAATCCAACCTCAATTACTCTGACGATCTCCGCGGTATCCATGCATGATGTAATGGGAAAGTTGTTTAATGGAGGATGTGTTTGATTTCTGCAGTTTTGTTCCCACATCTTAAAAAAAAATAATATAAAGGTTGAAATAGTGCTTTTTACGGATCACTTTTCATTTATTCTCCTTCTATTCCTGCTGATTAATGCGGTATATTAGCATCCCGTCATCATGTGTATGTGCCCGTGTGTCTTTGTTGGCCTCTTTATGCACATGCATGCTCACATGGTCTCACACTAATAAATCTCAAGCACACAATGGAAGGCTGCTCTCAATTAAATGGGTATTATGGTGAATGTGTCATGTGATCTATCGTCTCCGAGGGATGGTTGTCCCTCTCCTCATCATCTATTTTCTCTCCTCGTTATCTCTCTGTGTCCGTCCATAGATACGCTGTAATGAGAATTCTGCTCGAAAGCTGATAATGTTAATAAATTATTATTTACGTTACAATAGGACGAGCAGAGCCGGCCAGGGCGAATGTAGCTGTGAGCTGTCGTTTTAAACTTTCTCTGTTTTCTGTTTCAGGTTTGGACCTCCGTTCCTGATGAGGGAGGATCGGTCTATTTCCTGGGACCAGCTGCAGCAGAGCATCCTCAGCAAGCTTTATTACCTGATGATCAATGGAGCTCAGGCGCAGGTACTGGACACATAATAACAACAATAATAATAATAATAATGGGATAATGTGAGGAAATTACTCATTTTTATTGTTATTAAAGGTACAGTGTGTAAGATTTAGGAGGATTTAGTGACATCTAGCACTGAGATTGCAGACTGCGACCAGCTGAAACATCTGGTTAGATTTCCGCAGGTGTTTATCCATCAGCAGGTTTTTACCGGCAGCCGAATCATCCGCAAAGGTTTCTTCTGATAAAAAACAAACTGACCTGGTTATTAAAACTGGTAAGAACACTGAATGAACAGTGTTTCCATAGTATCCATGTGCTGTATAATTATTTTATTTTATTTTTATGATTATAAATATTTATTTTTCTGTATACTGGTAGGTTTTAATTTTTAGCACTCTCTCATGTAAAGCACTTTAAATTTCCATTTTATGTATGAAAGGTAATAATAATAATTATTATAATAATACTAATAATTATTATTATTATTGTTATTATTAGTAGTATTATTATCGGTAATAATAATTAATATTGATAATAATAAATAAAATTTAAAAACTTATTATATTTAATTTCTGCCAATATATCCCCCTAAATCCTACACACTGGACCTTTAAGGAAAGTCATTCACTAACTCACATACAAACTTCAAATACTGATATGAAACACATCTGGAGGGAACTGCGAGTTGATGCAGTGGGATACAGACAATCGTGTTTATATGATAGTTTCATTCTGCAGCAGCCAGCTAGAGTGGGAAAATTTATTGTAATTATTATTTATTCCATTTTTTATTTCCTGCATCACAATCAGCAAACCCCTGGACTGAAGTCACACTGCGCCGCTGTGTAATAAGTCATCGGAAATTGTTCTGTGATGCTTGTAAAACGTATATTTAATAACCGTGTAGCGTGGGCGAGCTTGTTTGGCGCACTGGCTGAAGGCAGAGAGGGGACACGGGTCCCTCCTGCCGTGCCGGCTGGCGCACCTGTTCCAAGACAGGTTTATTGGCTCAGGACATGGGAAAGCATGCCCACACAGTGGCACTGTGTGGTACAGGTGGGAGAGCTTAAACGCCAGCTGGAGGCAGAGAGGAATTGGTTTCTACTCACTGCATCCACCGGCACACCAGAGCAGAGTCGAGTTAGCTGCACCTCGTTTTTACATATTTTATGAAAAAAAACGTCCTTACAGATTACGCGTCCAACTTCCAGTTTAAACAAAAACAAAACGGATTTATTTGCTCATTGCGTAGAGAGGAACATCCCAAAAGTGTACGTCTGCTGCGATGTTTACTGTTGCAGCAGTTTGAAAGTCGTTCTTCCGACTTTATTGTGTTCGTGTGCTTTGGGGTCGTAAAGTGGGAACAACATGGAAGCTACAAAGAAGAAGGGTTGATTTTAATCTCTAAGAGCGTTTAAACAAGAGGCTGATAGCTGTTTCCACTTTATTTGTATTTTTATTTATATATATATATTTGCATATATTTTTATATATAATCTAGGTCACTCTGCATGGACAGCAGTTGACATTTATACCATATGACACTTTACATCTGATCAAAATTTGATATTTAGTACGTAAATTAATAAAAAACTTTCTCACCATTAACCAAACATTGACTTTTGCCACCATGTTTATGCGTTTATGACGTCAAGTCAGCAACTCGGGTCATAAAAAAGCATTATCAATGTTAATATTCTCTCCAGGCATGCTTTAGAGTTCAAAGTTTGCTCGTTTGCTGCAGCTGATTGATGCAAATACTAAAATGTGTAACTACTAAAAGTAAATGATAGCTACTAGGAACAAAGTAACCAATGTTTTTTTTTATTGTAAACTGAAATGAAAAAGGTTTTAGAAAATATAAGAATAAATGCAATAAAAATAATATAAGAAATAATATTAGATAATATTTAATAAATATAGGAAATATAATATAAGAAATCACATAAGATTAAATATGAAATAATATAAGATTAAATCATAATATAAGATGAAATTATCAGAAAATTATCAAAACCAAGGAAAAATGTCCAGACAACTACATTTATAATCATTATAATTGTATGATTCAAACTATGTCACAGGAAAAAAAAAATAATAATAAATGTATTTTTTTAATTTTCTGCATTTTTGTCAGATCATTTTCTTCTGTTTTTGGGTTTTTTTATTTTTATTTTTCCCCTTTTTCAAGTAATTTTCTTGTAACTCCTTACTAATTTCTTTCTTTTCTTTTCTTTTCTTTTTTTGGAGATTATTTTGGCCTTTTTGCCTGTATTGACAGGACAGCTTAAGCGTGACAGGGAGAGAGAGAGGGGATGACATGCAGCAAAGGGTGCTGTTGCTTAATTTTGCAAGTCAAGAAAGTCTCAAAATTCCCATCATTTGCTACATTATTCCATCATGTATGTTGTTAAACCTTTAATTTATGCAGCCAAAGAATTACAGTGGTATTTTCTTAATATTCTTGTTTATGTAAGGTATCACGCTGATTTAATTCTCAATATACATTATAATATATTTGCATATATATTGCTGCGACAGGCTGTAGGGCAGCGTGTGCTAATGAGACCTGATTGGCTGAGTCGTCCATGCACGACTGAAAAGCAGCGTGGTTATCTTGTTTACGTCGCCGCTGCCGGTGTAAAACACGGGACGTAGTAATAGAAATGCAAACAGTGCAGCTTGTTTGGATGCACCCTGCTGTATGTCACTGTCAAATCAATTATTTACTCCACTCAAGCCAAAGAGCCCATTTTCTTGCTTGTTTCTACTCACTCACTCGCTTGTAGTGCGTGCTCGTCATGTGATTGTGTGCAGTAGCTTGCTGTTAGCCATGTAGCCAAACACATTTCTCTGCAGCCCGCCGACACACAGCTGCAGAGAGGAGCCACAAAGAGCACGGGCCTGCACGAGGAAATTGTTGACCAGCTTGCTGCATATTACTCTTTGAGCCGTGCCAGCAGAGAGAGAGAGGCGGAGAAGAGTCAGGTGCAACACTTTCAGTAACTCTGTCGGAGATCTGTATTCTCCTTTGTGCCCCCCTCCCGTCAGCCATTTAATTAAAACCAGGCTCATACAGTATAATCAGCTCGCTGGAGCCTACCTCTGCCAAGAAAGGAGCACTGCTCAGAGCAGCTGTTTGCTCTAAATCTTTCATCTCAACAGAATCTGTAGTTTTCTTGCATCAGTGAATTACACTCGCGAGTTTCCGCTTCTGTCTAATTTTAGCTTTGCAATTCAAAAACAAAAAAACACTGCCTCTCTGACAGCCATTTTTCCTGCCGCTGACATCTCTTGACATCTTCGTTTTAACAGCAGCTGCCCGGCGTGAAGCTCACTAAAGCACACCTAGCAATATAGTTCGCTACAGTGCACTGATGGCTGCACGCTCACAGGTCTTATAGTAACAGCTTTCTCACACATGAGCTCCTCGAAAACTTCTGGTGCAAACTTCGAAAAAGATGACATCTTTCTCGAACTGTTTGGATTTAATATGAGATTCAGTCAGAGTGATGTGCAGCGCAAGAAACAAGTACAGCAAATAATACACAGCCGAAAGTGATAAATTCCTCTGCAGAGAATACAGACTTGACATCAAACCGTGTTAAAAAAATATCTATTTTAATTACTTTCAGGTTCATACATGCATCTAAGGCTTCTGTTAGTACATATTTTATGCTTTAACCCTCTGAAACATGATTTATTTATGATTTATTACAAAAACATTAGGAGAAGGCAATGAGCAGCTTAACAAGACATGGCCTAAAAATTAGCAAGAAATTAGTAAAAAGTTGCACAGAAATTAAATCTGAGAAAAAAAAATCAAAAAAAGAAAAGTGAAAACAAAAACAAATACGAAAATGTTTCAAAAGAGTGCTGAATACTGAAAAAGAAAATGTATACATATTTTTCAGTAAAAAAATTTTAAAATATCATTCCAGTAATTCTAAGACAATGTGCAACTTCACAAGAACTGGCCCAAAAATGAGTAAGAAATTAGTTTGTAGAAAAAAAAAGTTAGAAGAAAATTATCTATAAATAAGCAAAAGAAAATTATATATATAAATTATTATTATTATTATTATTATTATTATTATTATTATTATTATTATTATTATTATGGATTTTTTTCAAGAGTTATTGTTATTTTTTAAGTTTCTTTTTCATAATTATCTATATGGATTTTTTTTCAGCATTATTGTTTTTTAAAAAAAAATTTCTAGTAATTTCTGCATTTGTTTTTTACTTTCCCTTTTTTTGGTTTTTTTTAAAAACAATTTCTTTGTCTTTTTTCTGAGGGATAATTTCTTCTTTTGCTGCTCATTGCCTTCCTTGTGTTTTCGAAAGAAACATTTTTGAAACTTTGGTCATGTTTAATATCTTTTATTGTAACACTGAATAAGAAATCGACTGAAAATCATAACAGACTTTAAATGTTTTTGAGGAGAGCGCAGTATCATGAGGATCTAACACTGGTAAAGCAGTGATATTTGGACGAGCTCATCACCGTGAGACAGACCCACATGACGTTTAAAGCCAGGCTGGATTACAGACCCTAAAGCGATGCCTCTACTCACTGTAAACTATCGAGACGCAGCACTTTGGTAATGGAGATAACAGAGTGCGCGCCTCACAGAAAGGCCCCACCGTCCCACACACTGCGACATACCTCCACACACTCTATAGACACACACACACACAGAGAGAGACCCACAACATAATGAAACACTGTGCTGTTTGCATGCGCTGTAATTGCAGATCTTTTTGCCTTGTCAGGCACAAACAAAGCTGCAAACATTCCTCGCCGAGCACAAAAAGTGATTAACCTTGGTCGGGCAGGATTTTCTCATGGGGAAACACTGCAGAGGTTGAGTGTCCCCTCGGTGTCCGCGGAGCCCTCACGCTCCTGCACTCCTCCGACAGGATGCTGAGATGAATTTTCACAGTTTTTCTCCTCCTCCTCCTCCTCCTCCTCCTCCTCCTCCTCGCAGCAGTCACGCTGACAGCGGTGACTGTGCACAGAGCAGATCTCAGAGGCTCGCTTGCTCGTTTTCCTCCTCACTCTCACTTGTCATCTTTCACACACAACCATTAATGTGTTCACGGCGTTACTCTCACATGTTCCTCCTCCTCTGCCTCACAGGGGCAAATAAACATGTTCACACATACACAAAATTTAGCTGTAATTTTATCTGAACCTTAACAACTGGCCATTATTTTAGAGCATTATATTTTTTATGACAAAAACAAGAGTTCAAAAAAAATATTGATGTGCAAATTCATCGTAAATTTCCCTAAATCCAATAAAGAGCGAGACAGAGCTGCTAATTTTAGCCTGAGCTCCGATAAAGTAACAAAAAAAGGACCCGGTTCAACGTGGTGGGAAAATACTGGTGTTTTTTCAATGTAATTTCTGATTTTATGAGTTAATGTGGTATAAAAAGCCTCTGAAGTAACACTCAGTTTGTACTGCAGTTAGTAAACTAGTTAGCCAGACATGTTTACACTCTCATTTAAATTACAGCAGACAAACACACTTAAATCAGGAGGAAATCTATGTTTCTGGGACATGTTCCCCAGCTCAGTATCATCTTAATACAACACAGGAAGAAGACATTTCAAATGGTTTATATTCTGTCATTTTTAATCACGATTGCTCGCAAAATTTCAATAGTTAATTGTGATTAATCACATTTTTTATCACTTATACAATTCCATTATTTTGCATGTGAAAGCAGTTTTTAAGTTTGACAAAGTGAAGCAATTCGAACCAGATTTTGTTGATAATGAATCAGCTGACAGCGATGTGGCACTGTGTACTTTTACAAATCATCTCTGTTCATTTCTTTGCAATTCAAACTGCGTAGACAGCCCACAAAATGCGTTACACTGTTGGTTTACAATAAGAGACACATGTTGAAAACTCAACAGGAGGCTAGACGAGGCCTCGGGCGACGCAGGAACGACCCGTTTAATCCATTCTTTACGCTTTTTTCGTGCGTTATTGGTTTCAGAGAGGGTTAAAAAAGAAACCACCAACCAAACTCTTTAAAGTGTTCTCACTGAGCCCTGCAGGCGCACAGCTTCAGTATGTGCACAGATTCAAAGCTTGACAGGCCTTTTCTCGTGGAGCTGTGATTGGAAAATCAGCGTTTGGAGAAAAGGTTAGCACACGGTCAATTCAATATCTAACGCGTAGACGCGGTGAATCCTCACGGTGAAGCGGCGAGTACATTTGTAAATAAAAGACGAGGAGTTCTCCCCTGGTTTTTCAAACATGTTTAGGGGGAAGAAACTATTCCTGAGAAGTTGGTAGGACTCTTTGGGTGGTCCTCACATGCACACACAAGCCTGTCACTGGAACTCACACTATGCCCGAGCAAGTCTGTAATGAAAAGAAAACGTGTTTTTGGGGTTTACACTTGTCATCTAGGATGCCAGTTTTTTTCCGTGCAGCAGATTGAAAGTGAACACGCGAGAAAGGTGATGAATTCTCTGGAAAAGCAACACACGGCGCCGACAGGAAGCACGGCAGGGAAGACTGACGCCTGCGGTGTCCACAAACACATGATGCCGAAACGCTGAGGAGAAGATAATATAGCGTTAGTTACACGCCTCTGCGTGTGTACTCAGAGAGAAAAAATGTAATTTGTCACTACATGAAGTAGTTATTGCCATAAGTACTGACTGCTGCAGTACTTCAAGTGATTGTGGGGGTTTGGTCAACCAAAGAAAAACTGAAATTATACCTACTCTTCATCCCATTGATTGGTCGATGGTGAAAAATTTGCACATTATCTCTTGATTGAGCACATTTATACAACCTAAGCCTTTAAAACCCGGAGCGACATCAGTTTTGTGCTACTTTCAGACGCCTTTCACAAGCATTTAAACCTCTGACACTTCAGAAAATAAGGTTCGATTTCTTTGAAAAACATGAGCGGAAAATGCAATGCACAACTTTGCAAGAAATATCTTGCAAATTGCCAAAAAAAAAATAGTTAAAGGTGACAAAAATACTGGGTGAATATTAGATGTTAGATAGATTTTTTTTTCTTTTCTTTTTACATTCGGTGCTTTCTTAAGGATGTTTTGTTCTTTTCTTGTTGTTTTTTTACGTTATTTTTTCTTTTGCTTATTTTTGGTAATTTTCTTGTAACTTTTTTACTGATTTCCTACTAATTTTTGGGCCATTTCCCAATCAAGTTTCTCAAAGCCTTCTTCCCGTGTTTTTTGAAAGAAATGAAGTCACTTTGCTCAAATCTGAAACGGTTAATTGGCTTCCATTCATAAACAATAACCATACGCACATACAAACACAAAAAAACACATAACTACAACAGGTTCATTTCACACACACACACACACACACACACACACACACACACACAAACATTACTTCAGATTCTGACCTCATAACTTACCTTTTGTAGCTTTTTTTTCCAGGAAAAAACAATGTAAGACACATAAAAACCAAAACTCTCAAGCCGAGCGCTGGTGCAACTTTTAGGTCAAATGTTTGTGTAATAAATGTCCCCGTATAGTTTCAGACTGAGTGACTTTGTTCTTTTCATTTTTTTTTTTCGATGTTCAAATAATAACATGTTTCCTTTTTTTGTGCAGTGTTGGAGGATATTTGGATTTCCAGTATCCAAGTATTAGTTTCTTAAATACAGTTGATGAAAAAAGCATTATGCAGCTCTGTGGGTATCTCACTGTATTATTAAACAGATTGAATTTAAATTTCATCCCCAATATATCCGACAGCCACTGTTCAGTATCTGGGTTTTTATATTTCTCCAGTTCCTTAAGACAACCTTTGCTGCAATAATCAGAATCAGAAATACTTTATTGATCCCCAGGGGGGGAACTGGGGAGTTAAAAAATAGAGCAAATACTATAAAATAAAATAGCTAAAAGTACAAAAAAGTAAGAAAATGAGCAGGAGCGACTGCAACAGGCTGCATGCACGTTAGTGTCCGCACACTACTGATGAAACCATTAACCAATAAACCAAATTTTAGTGATATAGTTTGTTTTTTGAATGAATTCATGCTAGTTTCTAATATAATTTGGTAAATTGTTCCAACAGTGAGGTCCTCAGACTTTAGTGTAGTACTGTAGTACTGTAGTACTGTAAGTATTGTATAACTCTCCCTGAGGGTTCATGTGTCCAGCATATCGATATTTTCCAGGAATGAGCTCTTCTCGACGGCGCGCTCCTTGTCGTCAGACAGATCCTGCTGGATGCAGCTCTCCTCACAGGACTCAGAGTGGGTGTTTGTGTTTGAGCTCGGCCGGCAGCTACGCACCGAGTTTCACTGGAACAAGAGAAAATCAATTTCATTTCTGCAAAGCGCTCCTTTCGCTCCTAAAGCGCCTCCAATCTAAGCAGATCTCAGAGTAATATAAGCGGGCTTCAAAAGCAGGACAGAAAGATATTAGGATCATATTTGTTCTTTTTCTTCTCAGCTGGACTTTCACAGTCCGGTTGGGAGTGAGAGAGATAATCTACAGGTTTATTAATATTTTTGTGCCAGTAAAATAATGAATGCAAACATGACTTTAAACGCTGAACTCGGTGTTGAGGCGCTACGTGTTGATCCACGCTGAGCTGCTGTGAGCTCAAAACGTCAGGTGCAGGTCTCGGCCTATATTTCATGATGGCACATTTGTTCTCCTCTGCCTTTGTGTTGCTTCAGCCCGACTTTAACACAGTTTATGTGTTGTTGTTTATGGTCTCGTTATGTAAAGCATGAACGCACCCCGACGGCTTTAAAGTGTTTTTGTTGTGCCTCTCTTCCAGAACACCAGAGTGCTGTTTAACATCCGCGTGGTGGGAGGGTCGGCGTTTTACAGCTACCTGTCTCCTCAGGACGGACGGCCGCTCTACCACCCCGCTGTCGACAGGTGAGGGAGTCTCACACACACACACACACACACACACACACACACACACACACACACACACACACACACACACACACACACACACACACACTCTCAGCTGATCAGCATTGAGCTCTTACGGTCTCCAAACACATTCGAACACGTCCTGCTGTTCTGGACGTGTTTTATTTTTCACCAGAGCTCCCTGCACAGATAGTTGCAATAACTTCACAACATGAAGTAAATACAGTCAAAGTTCAAGTAGACTTAACACTTAGATATCAAGCAAACGTAAACTCATAATAGTTATGTTTACGTACTGACATTTTGCACGGCGATCGGTTTCTTTTTTCAGAGTTGCTGTTCTGGATGTGCTCAGTGCACATAAGGTTTTTATTTATTAACTTTTCTTAGCGTTCGAAAATCACAGTTTCTGAGGTGTTGATTGATCTCCCTGCTGAGGCCTGAATCCTTTTCTGAAGCTTCTGGGCTAAAAACTGAAATCCTAGAAATGTCCTAAAATCCTAGAAACGACCTTAAGTTCTAGAAATGCTCTAAAATCCAGGAAATGTCCTAAAATCCCAGAAACATCCTAAAATCATAGAAACGTCCTAAAATCATAGAAACAAACTAAAATCCTAGAAACAACCGAAAATCCTAGAAATCTCCTAAAATCCCAGAAACATCCTAAAATCCCAGAAACATCCTAAAATCCTAAAAACATCCTAAAATCATAGAAACGTCCTAAAATCATAGAAACAAACTAAAATCCTAGAAACAACCTAAAATCCTAAAAATCTCCTAAAATCCCAGAAACATCCTAAAATCATAGAAACGTCCTAAAGTCATTGAAATGTCCTAAAATCATAGAAACAAACTAAAATCCTAGAAATGTCCTAAAATCCTAGAAACATCCTAAAATTCTCGAAATGTCCTAAAATCCTGGAAACATGTATGGGTCTGCTGTGATTGGCCCCTGGCCTCCCGTCATTTTTCAGAAGGGGCCCCCAAGCAAAGCAAGTTCAGTATTCCTGGACTACACTGATGATCTGAAGCCAGTTTTAATTATTTTATCCTCTTTTAATTCTCATCATTAGACCTGATTTTACATAATTGACTGAAATGTGCAGACGTTTAATTCCTTCTCACAAACGCCGGTCTGATGGTTCTCGCCTGCAGAGGTGTTTCGCTGTCAGAGCGGCGTTTGGCGAGCTCTTGAAAGTACTTCCATTTGTGTGGCGGCTAAGAACAGTTCGCTCAGTGGCTGAATGGTGCTGATGGAGGCAAATGCTTTTAAATCTTTTGAAACTCAAATGTGCAGCTCACTGTTTCCTGGAGACCAAAGTAACTAAAGGGCACTGAGAGAGCGCAGACCTTCGCCACGGCCAAAGCTCCGTCTCACAATGCTAAAAAAAGGAAAAAAAAGTGTTTCATCCCAGCTCCATAATTTAGTGGCTCATTCTTTGGCTCGTTTCACATCCTGCCACCAGTGTTGGTGAAAATCAGGCCGCTAGTGTTTCTCTGTAATCCTGCTGACAGATAAACAAACAGAAGAAAAACATAACCTCTCCGGTGCAGGTTAATAAAAGTGTTTGAGCTCTAATAACTGAAATATTCTCTGTCCTAAAATCCACAACTAACAGTCCAAGAACACACCAGCCGAGTGTTTGGAAACACTTTCTATGACGCCAACGTCTGTGACGCAGAAAAACATATTTATAGTAATAAGGACTAAACATTATAGAGCATTTTATAATGACCTGTGTGAGCATCATAACACTTAATAATCACGGGTCACTCACTGGCATCTTTTTTAGGATTATAGTTAATAATAATTCTGATAGATGTAATTCATCATAATCCAGTTTAGACCCGTTAAACAAATCAATACATTTTTACATTTTGCATCGTTCTTGCAGAGATTTAATGATATTTTTTCACTTCACTTTAACAAAGTCGACCCCCGCGCACTGAAGAACTTCACCGTGAAATCACAGGCGTGATAAATACACGAGTCACATGACTAATTATCAGCATCGTAGCGAATAGCTTCGTTATTGTGATAAAATAATAAAATGTGTTATTCTATCAACTATTCTGGGCTTCTTGATGTTTTTAATAAATGTTATTTTGTAAATATTGTTGGAGTGATTATGATTAAACATGACATTCTTTCTTATTATGTTATGTTTTTTTTAAATTATGCTCACTTTAAAAATATAAGCTTTTTTTAAAAAAAAAAAAAAAAGAAAAGAAAATTGAAAAAATATTTTGACATGCCTCCCCCTTTTGCACTCATAAATAATAAACAGTAAATTCTATTTAAATATTCAGTTCTATTCCTATATTGAAATTATTGCTGTTGTTTTTTTGAATAATATATATTTTTAAAAAGCAAATGAAAAATAAATGATATGGCGTGTTGATTTCAGAGAATTTTCTGTCTTTGAAATTTTCAAAGTCATGAATTTATTGGTAAAAATGTGTGTGAACGCTGTATTTTGTGATCATGTTGTGACGCACGGTCAGCTGTGAATTGTGGGAAGTGTCTCATTATGAGTGCTATGACAAAAACAAAGGCTGTTTTTCACCTTTACATTATTCTCCAGCTTATAATACAATGTTTACTGCAAACATCCACAGCTAAATCCCCAACACACACACTTACACACTCATTCATTACATACTGTTTCGTTCAGCGCCGCGGTAATACTGACACCTAGTGGTCAAAAAGCATCAGTACAGGTGCACCCAAAGTACTCTAATTAGGGTGTTGATGCAGTAAATTTACTGTAAGCTTCAGAAAACATGTTAAAACAGGTAAAGTTAGAGCAGTCGTAAGAAATGCTGCGTTCTCTGATGACCTTTGACCTCTCTGTGTCTCAGAGCTCTGAAGCTCTGCTGCTCAGGAGGACCGCCGCACGTCAAGCTCATCATCGAGTGGGAGCACCGAGTCAAAGACTGGTCAGTACGTTTTTTCGCTTCCAGCTGCTCAGCTAACAGGGAACGTTCCCAAAACGTTCCCAAAACGTTAGCGACAAGTTGCAATGATGTTTTAAGTAAAACCTTTTAATGTAATGTTTAAACAACGTTTTTAAGGATGTTTATTGTTGAGGATGTTTGGTGATGTTGACAGTTCAGAGAATGTACTTTATAAAAAAACGTTCTCACAACGTTACATGAGAACAAAGGAGGAACATTTAAAAAGGTACATTCAGAACATGTTATTAAGACCTGAGACTACAGAACATTTATTTAAATAAAAATGTAATTTAAAGTGATATGTTAACCAAAAAATCATCGAGTGGGAGCACAGAATCAAAACATTGGCGAACGTTACCTGCAAGTTGTAGTAATGTTTTAAAGAAAACATTTTAATCTAAAGTTAAAATAATGTTTTTAAGGATGTTTATTGTTTTAAATAACGTCCCTGTGACGTAACGTTTTAACTGCAACATTTTGAGGATATTTGGTGATGTTGAGAGATGGAGATGTTCTTTTATTTAATAAAAAAAACAAAAAAAAACGTTCTCACAACGTTACATGAGAACAAAGGAAGAACATTTTCAAAGCAACATTCAAACATGTTATCGAGGCCTGAGATTACAGAATATTTATTTATATGAAAATAAAATTTAAATCAATGTTTTAACAACTAAACACCTAATTTATTTATGTTTGCAGAGAATGATCCCAAACTGACGATTTGGCATCTAAAAGAAAACTTATTTTATTTATGTATTTATTTATTTTAAATGTTTCTAAAACATTGCATTGGTCGCATTGTACCATTCTCAGAACGTTTTTTAGAACAAAATAATTGGCTGGCCGGGTATCATTTATGGTATTTGGTTTTATAAAAGTGACATAAGTCCACTGCGTGCACGTTTTGTTTGACCGTGTCTTCGTGTCCTGCGCTGCAGCCTGTTCGGTAACATTCAGGAGGAGGTGGTGAAGGACGCAGACAGCGTGAGGAATCAGCAGCAGCAGCACGTCCAGCAGTACAGCTGCACCTTAGACGAGTGTTTCCATCTCTACACCAAAGAGGAACAGGTAGTCACTTTGTTATTCTTTGATAAATGCAAAAATCAGTGGCTCCGTAAGAGCCGTGTGCCCCAAAACGGAGCCTCCGGAGTCCACATCCACCCCACCTGAAGCCGTGTTTAAGGGTAACCTCTGTGTTTTTTTAACCTGGACTCTATTTTTCCATGTTTTTGTCTCAGTGACCAATGAAAACAATCGTTTTTAGGGGCTGGTCAGTGAAGCTGCCGCCAGCTTTTACTTTCCTCAATTATTATTATTATTATTATTATTATTATTATTTCAAGAAAATCTAATTTCCCATGCATAAAAATAAACCAAACTTTGCACATAGGTCTCATCTCATGCCAAACTTCCTTTTAAATACATTTAAAAATGAATAAATATGATGTAAAAGTGAAATAGATAGGAAAATGTATATGCAAAGTATAAAAAATACATAAATAAATAAGCAAATAAATATGAAAATAAATACATTGATAAATTAAATGGGAAAATAAATAAATATTGGCATTTCATTTATTTATTGACACATTTCTTTATTTTTTATTTTGTCCGTACAGACGTGGACAATAGATAAGACAACAGGAGCTTCGTGTACGTGGTAAAATCAGTTTATACAACAGCTTTTAAAAGTTGCGTGTGTCCGCAGTGTTTCAGGCTGAGCCGTAGAGCTCGGACAGGTTTTAGGAGGCTCTCGTCCGCATGTGGAGTGTTACTTATTCAACACCAACAGTTGTCATGTCAAACTGTCCATTTGTCTCACTGCTGCAGTCAAAACTGTTTCATACTTTTGTTGCTTAATTGCGACGGTGCAGCAAAGTTTCTGTTTATTTTCTTTGGTCCAACTACGACTGCCATTATTATTATTGCTCATACCTTCACTATCACAATACTGCAATATTTGCATGTAATATTACATGCTATCATAAGTTAAATTTATAATTTTGTTCTTTTTTGTATGTTATGTTATTGTTACTATAGTTGCTGCTGTGCATCACTTAATCTCTTTCCTGTGTAAAAAAAATGTTATAACGACATCTGTTGCACATCTGTCCATCCTGGAAGACGGATCCTCCTCAGTCGCTCTTAATGCACAACATCAAAACACATAAAAGACCAGAAGACATAATAAAACCTGCATTTAAAAATAAAATCAGAGTAGAATACGTAGAATACATCTTCAAATTGATAAAAATCTACTTGATGATAAGATTAAAATACGATAAAATACAGATAAAAATTTAACATAAAATGGAAAGTAAAATATAATCCACTGACATTATTAATAAAATAAGCATAAAAAGAGAGTAGAAATAGAGTTCACTCAGTTGTGTTTTGGTGGTTTGGCTGCTGTTGTTACCTGCTGTCACCACCCAGTGGCGCTGCAGCCACAGGTTTGCTGTCCACGTTTGCCAGTTTTACTATAATGGGCCAACTGATATCAACATTTCAGTCTAATCAGCACAGATTAGCTGCTCAGGCCGCCTTTAGTTGCCTTTAGTTGCCTTTAATTGCCTTTAATTGCCCGTATTCATAACCGACACCTAAATTGGGGGGACCTTTTAAACAAATCGAATGCAATTCAAAGTGCTCAACAGTTTGACTGAAGAAACAACAACAAGAACAACACAGAAAAATAAGCAAAATTTAAATACAAAGAATGAGTATAAACCATAAAATACCATATAATATATGTTAAAGCCCCCAACGTCTGGATCGATTTGCCTCTCCAAACGCTGCCTGTTTTTAAAAACCATCTTAAAACGAGTTTTTATTCTCTGGCGTTTATCTCACTGTGAGCAGCTTTTATTATTATCGTCCTTTTGTGTTTGACGCTGGTCTTTGTGTTGTTGCTGCATAATTTATGTCGTCTGTTTTGTATTTTTGTTGGGTTTTGGGGGGTTTTTTTTCCATTGTCCGTGTTGTTTTATTTTTTATTTTTTGCTTTCTTTTGGTTTATACAGCGCTTGTTGTTTTTTAAATGTGCTTTAAAAATATGTTTGGACTGGATTTTGGATTTTGGGTTTATATCTCACTTACCGTTCATACCTGACACCTCTGAGGTAACACGCCGAGAAAAAGAAATTCAACGCTTCAACACAATGTCATAAAAAATAAATAAATAAAATAAAAAACACACAAACGACAGATAAATACAGTATGTATCAATACTGACTATGAAGTATCTTTAACCCCTTTGGACCCACTTTAATTTTACAAAATGCACTTTTCAAAATCAAGCTTTAAAAAAATGTGCACATTAAAATGATTTTCTACTTTCACTGACTTCATTTTTTAACAAACATCAGTCCTAATCATAGGTATCAAATATTCATTCATTTTCAGAATTTTAACCCTTTAAATGCCAGGTTTTTGTCATGATGCCAATATGTTTTTAGATTAAAAAAAACACACTCACAAAAATTCAGTATACTACATGCTATTTTTAATCATCACAGGCTGGGATATGTCAATCATTGGCACCAATATTGGTTTTTAAACATGTTCATTTTATTTTATTTTATTTTTTACATAATATTTTGTGCATTGTCAAAAACTCTCACTCATACAGCTCTGCACACAAAATGAGCTTTTCGGGATCAAGCTTTAAGAAAAATCTTCTATTGTGTATTAATATGAGTTTCTACTTTTATTAACTTTATAAAAGTATTAACTTTAACTTTTTTTTTATTTGTATTTATTTCTCCAACATATGTCCTAATCAGAAACATCAAATATTCATTAATTTTCAGACTTTTAGCCATTGATGCCACTATGTTTTTAAATGAGAGAAAAAAATCAGTTTTTTGTTATCACAGTCGGAGGTATGTCAGTGATTTTGTCAGTGCGTCTAATGGAAATGGGTTTCAATGGAGCATTTTTTGACCTTAACAGTCTGAATGTAACTATTTAGTTTCCACAGTGTATTTTAGACTTATTGTAGGAGCTGAGCTGGAAATTCACTGATTAAACAAATATTCACAATCTTGCCAAAATGATCAAAAAATGAAGAATGAAAAGCGCGTAAAATGTGCCAAACAGTCTCTAAGTGTTATTTTATTCAGTTTTTAAGCAGCGACCGAGAATCTTTTTCATCCTGCACAGATTCAGAGTTGCTGAATTTAACAGGTGTCCGTCAGAGTTTTGGTGATACTTTAACTTTCAAAAAAAGTGAACTCTGTGCAGAGAAATGGCCGTGACCAACAGCGGTGAAAAACTCTAAATGAGTCACCTTGCTGAATGCAACAACTCATCGCTGCAGAGTACTCAAGAAGGAAATCACAGGCAGGCAGGAAAAGTGAATAAAAGTAGTATCCATGGCAACAGCTTCAAATTGCTTCCTGTTTCAAGTGAAGCTGATTAGGGCTGTGAATTTCCAAGGTTCAATCATACGTCATTTCCAAGAATATGATAATGAATGAAATGATAAACTCAAAGGAGGCTCAGACTTGTTTGAATAAGGCAGAGTGGAAAAGGCTTTTTGAGGCTCCGTAAAGTTGATAAGCAGGCAGAAACAAATCTGCACTGCGTGTTTTCATGTCCTCCTTGTCTCCTCCAGCTTGCCCCCGATGACGCCTGGAAGTGTCCCCACTGTAAGCAGCTGCAGCAGGGCATGGTGAAGATGAGCCTGTGGACGCTCCCGGACATCCTCATCCTCCACCTGAAGCGCTTCAGGCAGGTGGGAGAGCGCAGGAACAAGCTCACCACCTTCGTGCATTTCCCCCTGGCGGGCCTGGACATGACGCCGCACATGGTGAACCGTAACCACGGCGCCCATCAGCCCCCTCTGCAGCCCGGCTGGAAACAACCCCGACGACCTGACCTGGCCCCTCCAGACTTCCTGTACGATCTGTATGCTGTGTGTAACCACCACGGAGGCATGCACGGCGGACATTACACAGGTCTGAATAACACACACTCTGAGGACATGCCCGAAATAATAATTATAATTTTATTTAATTGGCCCCTTTAAAAAAGTAAAAAAAAGTGCTGTTTAGTAACAACAATGAAAAAACAATGAAAATAAAAAACAGTTTTACCTTTTGAAACCTGGGCAATTTGGCTTTATTTCTTTCAAAAACATAACAAGATGAACAACTTAAGAAGAAATTCTAAGAAATTAGCAAGAAATTAAAATTAAAAAGTACAAGAATATTACCTAAAAATGAGCAAAAAATATGTAAATAAAACCCAAGCAAAAAAAGGGAAAATTCAAAAAAGAAAAAAACAAAGGCATAATCTGTTAAATAATTACTAATTTCTCACAAATTTCTTGACAAGTTGCTCAAGATTCAAAGGTTGACTTATATTTACTTTACATGTTTATATATTTTTGCTTTACTTAGTTTGCTTTATTTGCCATCTGAAGATTTATTTCATAGAAAAAAAATGTTTTTACATGTCTGCTTGCAACATCGACATGAACCAGAGGTGTTTTAACCCTTTGACATCTGGAGCCATATCACTTTCCTTGTGTTGGTTTCAGACGCCTTCCACAAGTGTTTAATAACTGGAAACTTTAGCGACTCAACTGTTTTCAAAGAAAAAATGGGAAAAAAGGCAATGAGTGACTTTTTAAAAAAAAAAGCTCAAGAAAATCTTTTTTTACTTAATATATAATAATATAATATAATAATTAAATATTTGAAATTATGTTACAGAATTATTTTCATATTTTAAGCACTTTTTCAATAGTTCAACTATTTGTATTGCTTTTTAGTGTTTTATTTTGTGTCATTTTGTTGTTTTTCTTCTTTTTTTAAAAAAAAATTCAGGTATTTTTCTTGTACTTTATACTAATAATTTAATTTTTGGGTCATTTCTTTTTTTGTTGCTCACTGCCTTCATTGCCCAGATTTCAAAGGGTTAACTTTCTGTAATTAATCCAGCGTTGCATGCAGTTTATTTCTTTTCCGTCGTGTCCGCAGCCTTCTGTAGGAACTCCGTGGACGGGCAGTGGTACAGTTACGATGACAGCAGCGCGGAGCCGGTGCCGGAGGCGGAGGTGTGCACACGTGGCGCCTACATCCTCTTCTACCAGAGAAGAAACACCATCCCTCCCTGGTCTGCCAGCTCCTCCGTCACCGGTTAGTCCTTTCAAATCCGCCGTCACGGCTAATTACTATATCGAGAACAATCAGGTGGAATCCGCTTCACATCCTTTTGAGAAATCACAGAAATAATGGACGGGATGTGGGAGTATCATTTTCACATCCAACACACTCATTATTTATAGTCTGGACTGTTATTTTTCACTCTGTAATTTCAGCCGCCAAATTGTTTGACGCATTGGTTTGAATTTTCAGTATGATCCTAATTTCTGTTGTTAGCCAGGAAACGCGGGCGGCTCTCGGCGGTAGCAGAGGAAAGCGGATCTGCCGCCGGCAGGTCACAGAATCATCCGTCTTTATGGATTCGGCATAATGAGTGGAGGGTGGAAACACCGATGATCACGTTGATCATTTTTGCAGTCTGGATGAGACGGTTGTGGAGAGAACAGCTGTGTGAAGCCCTCTGTCTCTGTGTTTATGACTTTCGGGATAAAGTGATGACAGAAAACTCTGTCGCCTCTTGCAGGTTCGACCAGCTCGTCCGCCTCTGACCACTGGCTCGTCCGGCTGGCGGGGGACAGTAAGAGGGGCAGCGTGGTGTCAGGGGGACCCATCCCTGGACCTCTGGGGCCCGTACAGGCCCCTGAGTCTCCCGAGCTGCCAGTGTTCAAAGAGGAACCCCCCAAAACAGCAGAAACAAGTAGGTCTCTCTGTAACTTTTAGAGCATATTTTAATTCTCTTAACACTGCAGTATTCACGCGACCTTTTTTATGTTGCTTTTTTGTGTTTTGTCCTTTTGTCCGCATGCGAACTGTTTTCAGTCACTAAAAACTTCATTATTCAGAAACTGTGTTCCCAGTAGGAGGGTTTCCATTAACTCTCAAATTGCACAATTTGAAATTGTGAACATAAAATAAACCTAATGGAACCACATATTTAAAAAAAACAAAAAAAACAAACACAAACTCCCATTTATCACAAAAAAAAAACAGTTTTTACCTTGCATGAGGTGGAATTTAAGGCGATTCAAAAAAGCCATGTTTCTCAAAACTGCAATGGAGACACTTTTTAGTCTTTTCTAGGTCACATGATGCTCTGTGCTTGTCAGTAGGAACTGGATTTAAGGACATCTCTAGGATTTTAGGATGTTTCTAGGATTTCAGCACATTTCTAGGATTTTGGGATGTTTCAGGTTGTAGGACATTTCTAGTATTTTTGGATGTTTCCAGGATTTAAGGACGTTTTTTAGGATTTTTGCACATCTCTTGAATTTTAGGACATATTTGGGATTTTGGGGATGTTTCAGGAATTTAAGGACATTTCTCAGATTTTAGGACATTTCTAGGATTTAGAATCTAGTTTAAGCGTATTTCTAGAAATGTTTGCAGATTTCAAGGATTTAGGGACGTTTCTGAGGTTTACAACGTTTCTAGGAATTTAGGACATTTCTAGGATTTTAGCACACTGTAGGATTTGGGGACATTTCTAGGATTTTAGGGCATTTTCAGGATTTTTGAATGATATGTACTGCACAGTTTGCATTAGAGATTGTAAACAGATGTGTTGTAATTTTGCCAAATGTGGTATTCGTTTACTTTAGTTCATGAAGAACGTCTGCCATTTTTGGGTTCTCCGTATGGATGCATGTGAGAAAAACTGCTTTCCTCTTCAATTCACCAATTTCATTTACTTCCTTTAACGTTTTTTTAAAAGGGGGACGGCATATTAATGAGCATCAGGGTGAAATACAAATGTAAATATGCCGCAGTAAGCAGGACTGCTACTTTACATCGTTAGTCCCTCGGCAGGTAAGAGAGAGTAGAAATATCAGGAAAGAAAGAAAAGGACACTTCATACAGAGGACAAAGGAGGAAACAACCCTGTGTACATGTGGACAAGGTCTCCGCATTGTTTTGAAAAAGCACGAGTGTTTTTATATTTCTTTCAGTCCTGGATGATTTTTCAGTGCCTTTAGTTCCAGATGGCTCGTCAGGTGGAGTTTAATATTACTGCAGACGCTCGGTGGCATTTTCAGGATTTTGTTGACGTTTTCTTTCTCTTCTAGATGGATTCGAAGCAAAGCCGTTTGTCCGCGGGAGCCAAGGCCGGAGCGTGAGCATGAGGTCACCAACGAAGCCCAAGGAGACTCTGAGCAAAGTTCTGCCTCTGCGGTGGTCGTTTGGCTCCAAAGACCGCATCAGACACCCGGCCCAGACCCAGCCTGGAGAGCTGGTGGAGTACCTGGAGTCCGGGCGCCGCCCACGATGTACCAAAGACCCGATCATAACGCTGGTGGCCACGCCGCCGCAGAGGAGCGCCCAGGGAAGAGCCTTGGAGGGCGGACAGGACTGCAGCTCGCCGAGCGGCAGCAGTCTGAGCTACACGGACAGACCCGCCTCCGACACCTGTTACTCCCCCAAAATACCAGAGGGGCAGAGCAGAGCCGGTCTGGAGAGGAGTTTGAATCAGGGAGTCGCCAACGGCAGCAAAGCCAGGGATGATGGATCTCTGAGAGGTCAGAGGTCATCGAAGAGAGCGAGGCAGGACCACAGCAGGACCCAGGACTTCCCGCTGCAGAGAGGGGCCTTTCTCCTGGACCATATCAGCCACAGTGCACCTCCCAGCAGAGACTCCACGCTGAGGAGGACCAAGGTCCAGACAGGGGCGACCTCCAGGATGCAGAAGGACTTGTTACAGATGTCCATGCATCCCGAGGACAGGAGGGGACAGAGGGGACACGAGGGTCGCAGCCACGAGAGCCTCCTGTCTTTTTTCAAACCTGGTTTCATGAAGAAAGAAATTCCCGGGTCACCAATCAAGGGGCCGGACCGGCGTCTGAACGGACAGCTGGGAAGGCTTGCAAACTGTAATTTAGCCAAACTGTCCCTCTCCAACGGGACGCTGACCACAGAGGACAGGAAGGTCATCCCGAGCTGTGACGCCCATAACTGCAAACTGGTGAACGGGAAGGCCGGGATTCAGGACCCTGTGGACATTAAGCGCGCTCACAGCTCCAGCAACATCCAGAACAGGCTGGATTTGACGTTTCGCAGGTGCGCCTCGCTGCAGAGGAACGGAGAGATAATGGCTCCTCCGGGCCACCGAATCCTGCTGTCGGACAAGCCGAGCTACGCCACCCTGCAGAGGACACGATACAGTACCACCTCCCTGGGTAGGACCCGTCCCCGAGTCTGTCTCTGAGCTAGGTTACTCTGCTTCGTTTCTAGGACTCTAGGACGTTTCTAGGATTTTAGGACTTTTCTAGGATTTTAGACCATTTCTATGATTTTGGGAAGTTTCCAGGATTTTAGGATATTTCTTAGATTTTAGGACATTTCTAGGATTTTAGGACATTGGTTTAGCTAGGACCTCTGTGGGGGACAGGGGGGCTCTTCCATTTTTTTTAGAAACAAGCTCTGTTTTCATGCTGTTTTATGCACTCTGGCACCTTATGTACACTAAAAGTACAAAAACAATACCCAGTGTGAATCACTTTATTTTAATTGTGAATTAAAATCATCACAAAATGGTTGGGGTGCCACTTATCGGGGGCCAGATTTGGCTTGAATAGGAACTATTATTTTGCATGAATAGGAACTGATGACTGCACAAGTAGAGCACATCAGTTGTGTGTTAAAGTCTGGTAAACAAAGAAACATTATGATATAAACAGGATTTGATTAGGAAGCTGCCCTGCTGCTGTAATACGTGAAATCTGCAGCTGACAGTGAGGCATCGGTTCAGTGTAAAATCCACTGGACTACCAAAGAAATAAGAGACAAGCTCAGATCACAACGCTCACACAGGGAGCGTGACGTCAATCTCCACCCAGAACGCCATTATTGCACTATATCCCTACAAAGCAAGTCGTGATTTGCTGCTATATTATTGCTCTGAATGCCGTATCAAGCTCTTTTATTACCTCAGTGAATGGCTGCATGTGACTGATTGCTTTGTGTTTCCTTTAAAGTGCCTCTGTGACAGCCGCCAATGCCTGTTGAACACAAGAACCTCTCTACTGATTTCTACGCTCGGCACCTGGAGGCTCCCGGCAGGAGACGTCACTGGAAAAAGTCTATATTCTCACTCCCCTTCATAGTACTGTTATAAGTTCTTACCTGTGTGTGTCTTAAACGAAATCTATGCAGAGCTGAATTTACGGAGGAGAAATACTGCTGTAATGTGATATTCTTTTTTATTTTACAGAGCAGTCTACTGTTAAATCATGGTTTTAGTTTTGAGTTTAAGATCAATATTTGAAAAGCGGAAGGTGATTTGGTGAATTTGCATGTTTTTGCCCATTATACGTTCATCATATGGGCTCAAACATGTAAACTTGTTAAACACTGCAGAGCGTACTAACACCTGCACTGTAAATTGGCTGCTATAACACATACATCATTTGCTTCGGCATTTACCATCATTTTGTGTGAAATTAGCGATCTGCTTTCCATATTTTGCAACATAACCAGAGCTAACGTGCTCATTGCTAATGTAGCGGCAATAACACTGCACCAAATTGGCAAAAATATATTATTTTTTTTCTGTTTCAGATTTAATTTAATTGACAGAACAAATCTACAACTTGTAACCATAGACTGTAAATAAAGATGGATGACACGCCCCCACTTACCCCCGCTATACTGAAGTGAAATATGAAGTGAAATATCCCGGATACAGCTGTCATGTTGTTCATCTTTACATACAGTCTATGCTTGCAACCAACAGATTACTAATAAGTGGAAGAGGTGTGTGGATGTACGCTAGACAGAACAGAAAAGAGATTCTCCTAAATAATACATGTTAATGATAAAGGTGCAATTTGTAATTCCTGGCCACGTTCTTCAAACTAAAATAGGTAACATTGCATCTGTTGTTTTAGTTGACCTGTCTATGCTTTGTGTGCCTCTCTGCTTTTCAATAGTCTTTGCCCAAGAACAAGAATTTGGCGTCCCCCAGAGGTCTTTACTGGGTCCCCTTTCATTTACCTTCCATATGCTACCTCTGAGGCAAGTCATGCATAGATATGAAAATTAAATACAAATGTTACCTATTTATGGTTTGCAGACAGGTGCAACCCGAAAGTCAACATGCCTGGGTTGAAAATTCAGGACATATCTCACACATTGCACCTTTGATTACAAAAAAAACTTTCCCCTTGAAATTACATTTTCTTGTGTTTTTTTGCTGGCTTTGTTCTGCAGCTGGATTAGGAGCTGTGGTTATATCATAAAATAGCAGGTGGGAAAACAAAAACATCTATTAACAGGCCCGCAGGCTTGCAGAGCAGTGAAAGAGGGATTTTGTGTTTCTACCTGCAGAGCAAGAATGCGAAATGCCTCTGACTGAATTCATTTGAATTTTTTACTGGTAAAATGCCAACACGAACAGGACCGGGTTCAAAAGCAAGGCTCTGCTCTCTCATTCGAGACTGAACCGAGGTCTCACACTGTGCACACACACACACACACACACACACACACACACACACACACACACACCCACACACACATACTAATTCTCTCTCTGCAGCCACAGCGATGCACTGAGTTATCATGCTTTGTCACATTCACATAAACTATGATTAAGTAGCCACCACAGATAGTCAGTTCATGCTCCTGTGTATTTAACTCACAGCCATCAGTCACCGTCTGTCTCGTGCGTCATGTCACTGGGAATTATGAGGGAATGACTAGATTTCGTTCATGTTGTGTCATTTAACATCACTGTCTAACACTCTTTACCAAAATGAAATGACAGTAAATGAAGGAGACATTATTTGGGAAATAATGGCTAGATTATATTTTATTATTAACTTTTTTAAAAGTCTACATTTTGTACCTGATGTGTAATTATGTAATTTAAGATTTAAAAAAAACTATGTTTCAGGTTACTGTATGAGGTCAGATTACTGTAAATTGAATTGGACACGACACAGACGTCCTCAAACTGGATTGACTATAATATCTGCTCAATGTACTGCAAGTTTTATGGTTTGCAAATTAAACACAGCTTTTCTCACAGGTGGATGGAGTGGAGCTGAATGATTTACGACCACAGTGCCAGCCGGTGTTTCTCATCTCTGCCTCACATCGTGCAGAAATTCAGGAGTTTTTTATTTTTAATTTGAGACAGGTGTGTCTCCTCTGAGTTAATTGGATCCTTGGCTAGCACCTTATCAGTGAGAGAGGCAGCTCTGATGAAGGCGTGTTTCAGTGGATCAGGGTGACGTGAGGCCACACTGCCGAGGAGTTCACCAAAACTCTTCCAAACTATTCTAAAGTTAGTCTGTAACATTTATTTAAAGAGCACTTTTCACAGACATGGGTCAGTGCTTCACTTCATACAAACCACAAGAAACAAAACAAGATAAAGTGACTACCTGAGCTGAAAATGCAAAACAATTTGCACAATGCATCATGAAAAAGAAAATCACAAGTTACATAAAATATAAGACAAATTTAACACGTTCTCATCCTAAATATCCACATGTTGCTGCTTTGCAGTGGACTTCTGCAGCTACATATTGCTTTAGGTGTCCCTCGATTTACAACGCAGATGCACTTCAGACTTCCACCGGCCAAGTCGGCTACTTCCGGTTTAGCACTCTGCTAACTTGAATGGAAATAGATTAATTAAATTGTGTGTCTCTCCTAGACTTCCCAAGATTCTTGGAAAAGAAGAATAGATTAAATCCTTTAAGGGAACAAAGTCATTTGATGGGGATTGTGACGCTCCACTTTCTTTTCCGATGTAAGTCTATGGAAAAAATATTTTTCAACATATTCCCATCCAAAGTCATCACATATCGCCACTTTGCAGTGGACTAATGCGTCTGCATATTACGCCCCTGGTATCCTTCTGTGTCAGCTGTTGATGTTTCGGATGCCACCTCTGATTACGTTATTCGTGGTTATGTTTAGGCACCACAAGCACAGGACAAGGACGACAGCATGTCAACAAAAGCATGGCGGCATTTTTACGCAACATTGAGCATTTTTCATGTCTTTGGAAAAAAAAAACAACCATCCAGCATTTGTAGCTCAGCATGCTCCCAAAGCATTAAAAAAACATGGCACCTGAAGACATAAAATCAGTACATCAGCACAGGAAAAAAAATTACCAGAATAAAGCAAATAAAGTGGAACAACCAAAAGATGCCCTCCAAACACCCTTTGTCGTATTGGAGATGAAGCTTTTTTTGTTTTTCACAACCAGCTGTAATTATCTCCTCTGACCTCGCACAGATCCCCATGTTAAAATGCATATTTATTACATGTTAAAGACTCTATTAAAACTAGACCTTTCGTTCCCACCACTTTCCAACCCAAAGTGACGCCCTCCATTACACGGGTCAGACAACAGGGCTCCACAGTGGAGATAAATTAACAAACTGTCCAGTCGCAATATGTCAGAGTGTCAAACATTTCCATGGAGATAAATTATTCATTGTTCCAGGAATAGATTCTCACTGTCGAATCACGTCCCGCTAATAATCAGCAGCTACTGCACCAACCGACAGAAAACAGAAACCGGCGCTCTGCAGTGAAGTGACTGTTGGTCTGTTCTCTTCTGTGATGGGGTTACATCCATCATGCTTCAAAGCGAAAAACTAAAAAATCTGAAATTTAACTCTCAACTTTATCATCACTTTTAAAAATCTCGTAAGAGCGGGCTGTACGGACCTCATGACTGAACCAATAAGTTGGTGAAATGTTCCTTAAATGTTTGTTGCTTATTTAGTTTTTTTATTTTAATGAGTAATGTCTTCTGTTGTATTTTGTATCTTAGCATTATTGTGCAAAACAAATAAACTAAAAGTAAATGTAACAGACGTTAACATGCGCGTCATGTTTAGATTCTACTTTTTTTGTTAACGTTAACGTTTTTTATTTTTGTAAAACGTTACAAGAAACATGAAAATTAGCACACAAAAAACAAAAGGAAATTTGTTTAAAAAAATAAATAAATAAAGAGGGAATTATCTTGAAAAAGTGTTAAAATGTCAGTGTAATTATCTTTAAATAATTATAATTAAGTATTTATTTTCTAAATTAATTTCTAATATTTTTCTCTCACAGTCTCTCTTTTTATTTTTTCTGTCTTTTTTTCTAAAACTAATTTTCAATTCATTTCTTGCAATTTGTGGGACAAATCAAGCTTCTTGTTGGCCTTTGAGCCATATTTTCAAAAGAAATCAAACCAGTTTTCTCCGGTTTCAAAGGTTAAATGCTTGTGTAAGGCGTCCGAACGTAACCTTTAATAAACAATAATGAAAGTAAATTGCTTATTTCTATTATGGACTGATACAAACATGCTGTTTTAGAAGTAGCAAACAGTAACACAGTGGAAAAAAGTTAAAGAAATCAACATTTTTAATGCTTAAAAATCTGTTTTAGAATCACATCGTAGCTTTCTGAATCAGACTTGTGAGGTGCTTATAGATTCTCACTCATTTATGTAATTGCTGAACTCAGAGCGAGTGATGATCTGTATGTTGTTTCTGACATTTAATGTAAATGATATTCTGGAGGTAATCAGCAGCTCCTGTGCAGAATGCATATTGAGCTATTAGTTCAGTGTTCTCCAGCCAAACCGTTATTACTATTAGTAACCTGTAAGCGGCTCGGTCTGTTATTTATTAAGTCGACGATGTTGGACGTTACGTCGCGGATTGATCCTCCAATCAGAGTAACTTATTAATTACCTGTTTCCTTATTTGTATCATAAAAAATGAAGTCTGTGTTTTAAACAAACATCTGTTAATATGTAGATGTATGCAGCTACCTGCTCCAAATCTAATCACATCATAAGACCTGCTGCAGCTCGCTTCTGCTCTGACCTGTTTTCCAGTTGCTAATTATCATACACACCAGTGGTTCCCAACTGGTCCAGCTCCTGGATCCTGATGTCTTAGACATTAATTCAAGGTCTGCACATATGAGAAATGACCACTATTGCAAGGAAAAAAACGTGCAATTAATTAAAACCAGGATCTGAGGACATTGGGGACTCAGCGCAGACATCTGTAGGAAAATAAATCGTTTAAATAAACTTTTTTTTTTTTTAACATTGTTGGCAGTTTATTTTCTTTTAAACTCTTGATTTTTATTTCTCTAAAAAATTTGTCCATTTCTTTATTTTAAAAATTGTGGTTGCATGACCAAATATTTGGTTTAGTAAGTTATAAGAGGTTCAGACTCCCAGCAGGACTGTGATTGCTTATGAAAAGTAAAAGAAAAACTTCTCTTTTCCACAGGACCTTTCAGAATAATTGAAGTCAACAGAGAGGAGGTGTGCTGAGCGATAAAATAATCACCACATCAGGACTGTTTAATGCTTTCTTTGATGTCAGAGAAAAAAACTCGTCTGTATCTGATTTGTTGCTGAAATATTAATTACGGCCTGAGCACCAGCAGCAGGAGGTGCCGGAGGCTGGATTAAAATCACTGTGATTATTATTTATCATTTGTATTTGCAGTCTGTGAGTGAGGGGCTTGTTTGAAAACTCACAAAACTTTTGTGCACACATCAAAACTAGTGGAAATTTTAATATTTAGCTTACGTGCTGGCGTTGTGGGACTGTACTTTATTTATCAGAGGAGGGGGGTGGCTGGAGTCTGACTTTTTTTATTTAAAATTAATATAAAATAGTACCTTTTCAAGCTGAATGTCTCTCACTAATCCTTAACCATTTTGCAGCACCTCTTTCCCCTTCATAAATAACAAACAGTCCCTGTCCATAAACACCTACTCCAATTAAAGTCGGACTGAGGTGTTTATATGACAGAATAGCTCGACTTCTAATCACATTATCTGAGTGTTAGTTCGATATAAATAATTTGATTTAGTCTGATTTCATTCAGAGTAACATCTTTACATGTAATATAAAAGTCCAGTTTTAGTCGCACACAATATTGGGTTTTTTTCAAACATTATATAAAAGTACTGAGTGTCAGGCTTTGAAGCCAATTTCACGTTGTGTCCAAAAAGTGGAATTACACTTTTCAAGTTCGTCATGTGGTGCCGTGTGGCCCAAAAACGTTTTCTATTGACTTATACCCCTTTCCTACTAAAATTAGCATGTGCACGTGAGTCTTTTAAACGAGCGATCAGCTGTATTCCCACTGTTACTGAACTAACTGCTGGAGGGCAAGTCTGCCTTTCTGTGGTTGTTTTGTTGGTGTGTCCGTGTGACATCACAGATAGGCAGGAGAACAGGTAAACAATAGAAACCAATAGGATCAGAGGCCTTTGAAAACTTTTCAGTGATTTCTCCTTTTTATATATCTCTGACTTATTCAGTCTCTCTTTCAAACTCGGTGCAGACTAACTTGGAATAATGTTTTAGCGCCGCTTAGGAGGAGTTGGAGGGTAATTAGTGGCTGCCCATCATTGCATCTCACCGGTTAAGGAGCTGAAATTACTGCGTTCACCCGGTTGTTTTGTTGCCATCAATGTCTATCAGAGCCGGAGGCAGTAAAAACCCGCGTCTACTGCAGAGTCATTTGAGCCATGTGAAAGCCAATCGTACTCATTCCCATTGCATTAAAAAGCCAGATGTTAGTACGTTAGCAGGTTTTTTGTGCAGTAGGAATGAGGCTTTTCATTGTAGAAGAGACGTCTCTAAATAAGTGGATACATTTTTTTAGCATCACAATTAACAAAAAAATACTTGTTTCACTGTCTGAATTTGATCCATTTGGTGCAATATCATTTGTAAAGGGAAGAGCTGCAAGATACATTCATTTTATCCCCATTCAAGTTAGCAGAGCACTAAACCGGAAATTAGGCATTCGGCTGCATTCAAGGTGCTTCATGGCAAGTAGCAAACACACACAAGCCCATAAGGATGTAACTACATTATTGAGCACGAGAGCAACATTTCAACAGCGACTCGTAATTATTTGACGGATCACGCTGTTGCATTGTCGCTTATAGTGTGAAGAAACTGGCTCAGTAACAGTTTTCAGTTTTCAGTGTTCAGTTTGCTATTTAGCGCTTGTTCTCTTGCGTGGTGTCCAGCAGTCATGAGCATGCATATTTACATTCATCCAGTAATCCAGATGATCACAGAGTGTGAGGCTCCGTTCATTACTGCTTGCAGCTTTAATTAATATCTTTTTTTTTTTCACTATAGCAAAAAACAATGATGCTGTTTATTTGAATGTGTGCTGGTGAGACGCTGGACATCTGAGCCTCAAAGGGATGCAGAGCAGGCAACACTTTCATTTAACAGTGTAAAATTTGACTTCAAAGCATGCATTATTTAATTTCTGAAAGCACATATCTCAGTACTGCAGCCGTGCTCGCTGTTTTCCCTTTCATCCTCTGCACTGCAATGTCCGTCTCATTCATCTGACATGATGGATGGGCTGGATGAAAAGTTCCCGTGACTCTCAGTCGACTGTCTGCTGTCAATGCTGGCTTTTTGTTTCTGTAATTGAAGGAATTCTCTTCTTGAAATTGCCCCTCGTGTTAAGCTAAGCTTTCAGAGGAATTGAAGGATTCCTACATGTTATTAATCAGCCTGGATGAGGCCGATGGCGCCGACTGCTAACATGTACAGAATAATAATCTTGATTTATCTCTGGAGACACGTGTTCTTGAACAGTAATGCAGTGTGATTTCTATCTAGATGGGCCGAGGGTGAAATGCCTCAACCCTAACTATGTACGCGTCTTATCAGAGTTCAACATTAAAGCTGGGGTAGGCGATTTTATTCTGCCGTCCATTGGGCAAAAATCACATGATAAACCTAGAGCTTAATGTAACTCAAGTGAACTGAGAGAAAACTTCTGCACCTCCTTTTGGCTCCATTTTCAGGTTTTAGATCAGGAGTACTCAGCTTGCTTTGCTTAGGGGCCACTTTTGCAAAAAGCATGTTTCTAGGATTTTAGGACATTTCTAGGATTTTAGGACATTTCTTGGATTTTAAGACATTTTTAGGATTTCAAGATGTTTCTAGTAATTTGGCACATTGCTAGAAATTTAGGACATTTCTAGAATTTTAGGACATTATAGGGGCCCAGCCAGGACCTCTGTAAGCAGTGTGGGGCATCCGCCATGGGAACTTTTTTAATAGACAACTCTATTTTAACACTGTTTTGTGCACTCTGGCACCTTATTTATTATAAAAGTACAAAAACAATTCCCAGTGTGATTCACTTTATTTTTATTGTGAATTAGAAAATGGTTGGGGGGTCATCTATCAGGGTCAGATCTGGCCCCCGTATCACTGGTCTACAGCAGCACCCTTTGTTGCAGAGTCCATGAATAAACATTCATGTTATTATATGTCCCTCTATTCTTTGCTGCAGGTGCATCTGACATGAATCTTATTGGACATATTTTGCGATTATCTTCACATACTTTAATGAATGTATATTTCTCATATTTTACTTGGCAAAATACATTTCTGCAGGTGCAAACACTATAGGAAGCACAACGTCCAGAGTGTCTGTTATCATTGGAGCTGACTGGCTGTCTGGACTCTTCATTCTTCTATTATTAGACCGAAAGGATTATTAGATTACTTTAAATGTGCGCTGTTGTAGTGAAATTACTATTTATGGCCCAAACTTTCAACGCTGAAATAACTCAATGTTCCCACAGGCTCATTTAAATTTGATCTAATGTAATAAGTTTTAATCAGTCAAATTCATTCGGCTCTAATCTAAAAAGGTCTTTCTTGAGAAAGGCAGCCAGTTACTGACACATTCTGACACAAAAACACGCTGAGATCGACAATCTCTTTTCCATGGAGACCTGGCCAAGACAGCAACATATGCTTTGGGTATTTTCTGATAAATTAGGTGTCCAGGACAACATTTTGCCATGATGACACACACACACACAAGTAACGAACTTCTGACCTAAACCTTAAAACCAAGCCAAAAACAGACCCTTGAGGAAATGAGGACCGACCAAAACGTCCTCACTTTTCAAAACTGTCCTCTGTTGGTTAAAAATGTGTGCCAGTCCTCACTATGCACCAAATACAAGTAAACACACACACACACATACAAACTCACTAGCTGAAAATTATTCCAGCTGTATGAATATTTCCCAAATTGTCAAATGATTCCTTTAAATTTGTTTGTTCATGCAATAGTCATTTTTCATCTACTCATGGATTTCGTCTATTTGGACTTTAAGTCTTTTTGTGCATGTTGTGAGGAGTGAAAATGTTCTCTAAATGAAAAAAAGCCCCATGACATCAAAACACAGCTCTGACAATAAGAGTGTTATTGTTGCAGGTCTTTATTGATGGTCCGTCTGTTGGGGATCACAGATTGGAGCTCATCATTTCCTCATCTCTTTGACATCCACACATCATTTTCTGGACTAAATAATATGGTGTGACATCCATTTCCAAATGACTACGCAGACACAGGCTGATTATCATAGTTGGTATGACAGACAAGTGGGTGTTTGTGAGGACTGGAGGTCGGTCCCTGCCTTTGGACCAAACTCATTACAGCGGGAGTAATTGCTGAGGTTGCTCATGCAGAGATTGGTGTGATGACTGCTGGTGTTTTGCAGTGCTGAGGTCATTACTGCTGTTTTCACCGTCAGTAAACGGTGCCATCATTGAAAATCAACGGAGGGCGGACAACTGCTTGTGTCTCCCATTAGGGCCTTTAAGTTATGTTTTCACATATATTTCACCATGCAAGTTCTGCAGGCGTCCAACCCAGTACATAAACTAAAGGTTTATCCAAAACATCCACAGACACACAGAACTACATGCAGTTTTGTGTGTGTTTAGGGATGTTTTGTGTCTCTTTTTAGGGATTTTGCAAATCATTGTGGTCATTTGCATGTTTTTGTGGCTGTTTAACATAACTGTGAGTTTGTTTTGTGTGTCTTTGTGGCCGCTTTACTGGCTTTTTTGTAGCTACTTGGTGTTTATTTGTGGTTGTTGTTTTGTTATCTCCTTGTGTTAATTTTGCATCTCTTTTTGGTAGTTTTACATCTCTTTGCGACTATTTAGTGTCTTTTTGTGGTTGGTTTGCATCCCATTTTGGCTGTTTTACATAACTAAGGGAGATTGTTTTGTGTGTCTTTGTGGTCCTTTTTCATCCCATTTAGGTTATTTTTTGTCTTTTTGTGGTAATTTTGCATGTCTTTATTGTTTTTGCCGTCCCTTTGCAGTAATTATGCATCTCTGTATGGTTGTTTTGCATCTCTGTGCCGTCATTTTGCATTTCTTTGTGGTTGTTTTGCATCTGTTTGTGGTTGATTTGCATTTTTTGTAGTTCCTTTGTGTTTCTTTGTGGTTTTCATCTTTTTGTGTGTCTTTATGGTTGCTTTGCACCTCTGTATGGTCATTGTACATCTCCTTGTTGCGTCTCTTTGTGGTCGTTTTGCATCATTTTACTTCCTTTTTCTGTTATTGTGTTTGTTCTCCTGGTAGCCTCTGTGTGTTAGTTTACATCTTTTTGTGGCTGTTTGGCATATCTTCAGTTATTTTGTGTCTGTGGTTGCTTTTGCATCTCTTCATAGTCATTTTGCCCATTAATTGTCATTTTTGCCTGTCTTGTTTGCATCTCATTGGCATCGTTTTGTATCTCTGTTATTGTTTTCTATCTTTTCTGTCTTCTTGTGTCTATTTTTGCATCTCTTCTTAGTCATTTGATCAACAGTCCAACAAGAAATATTACACATTAATTCAAACAAAGGCTTTGCTCAGTAATTCATCCATGGGAACGCCTCTGCATCAGAGCCTTAGCTGTTTAATCTTTTAACACTTTTATTAGGACTTTTCAGGTGCCATGAACACGAAAGCCAGATTCAAGGATATTTCATGACTTAGAGACCCGAGCACATTTCAGAGCAGAAGCGGCTGATATTCATCTGCCGAATGACTATCAGAATCCTGCATTCATAATATGGACACTGTGTGCTGCGAAAGATTAAAGTTTTATTTCAAGGACAGTTATTCTTCACCATGGGCCTTCTGAAACTTTACGCTTTGTTTATATCACACCATACATTCTGTGGCACGTAAGTGTTGAAAAGATATTTTGCTCTTAAGTTTCTTTGATTAAAAACTTTTACAGCAACATCACATCACCAGCATAACTCAGGGAAAAGCTGAAAGTAACATTGAATAGAAATAAAGTAGAGGTTTGATTTTTTTGTACTTTGCAGTCTCTTTCTTATTGTTTTGTGTGTCTTTAGTATTTTTGTGTCTCTTTGTGGTCATTTTGCATCTCTTTGTGGTTGTTTTGAATCCTCTTGTGTCTTTTGTTTCTCTTTGTGGTCATTTTGCATTTCTTTTTGGTCTTTGTGGATATTTTATATGTAGTTGTGGTTAGTTTATGTCTCTTTGTGGTCATTTTGCATCTCTCTCAGATCAGTTTCCATCTCTTTATGGTCCTTCTAGCTGTTTTGCATCCCTTGTTAGTCATTTTAATTCCCATTTTGGTCATTTTGCATATTTTTGTCTGTTTGTTATTTCACTAGTTTAGAAAATAACACACAGTAACCATATGCACACAATATGACCATTTGCAAAATACAAGATGAGCAATTTGAACAAGAGGAAACATCAATGTTGTTATTGATGTTATGCACTTTTATCATCCTTACTCAAAATGAATCTCACACCAGGACTGAGAGTCAATAACTGCCAGCTATTTTCATTATTTTGGGTTAGATTAGCTTTCTGTTTGATGAGTGAATTATGGTGTATATGCTGTGTAATCCTGCCTTAATTCCACTTCTCTGTTCCTTTCAAGATAATGGTACTTTTGATTCCTGCCATCTGACATTTGGATAAGCAGTGATGCTGCTGAGTCGCCCCGCCGTGAAAAACTGAAGCAGACACAAAGAGACTGTCGCTTTCACCCTCTTAAAGACTGAGGAAACTGATATTTCAGCTTGAATGCTTTCAGCTTGATATATAACCCTGCAGAGCAGCGTTGAATGGAGATGATTTTTTAGGACTTATTATTTTTATTAATTTAATTAATTTCAATTATTATGTTTAATATTTTCTTCAACAGCCTGATATGTTTTACAGATGGTTATTTACACAAAAAAGGTACAACATAAGTACCTCATAAATACTTTTTTAAAAACTGCCAAAAAAAAGCCCAACTATAATTAAGAAAAAAAGTGCTTTTTTTAGCTAATTTCTCCTTTTTTGGGGTCCTTTTTTGTGTTAATTTTCACTTTTTTTGTAATTTTTCACTAATATCTTTATCTAGCTTTGGGTCTTTTTTTTCATTAAGTTACTCAATGCCTTCTTTCTATGTTTTTTAAAGAGATGAAGCCAACTTGCTCGAGTTTCAAAGGGTTAAGTAGTCGCACCTGCCCAGAGTGGTTATATTACAGCCTGCTTTGCTCTCGAAATACTGGAACAATTTAAAAAGCTGTTTTCCCAACGAGTCACGTCAACACCGAAACATGGAAAGATAGGGTGCATGTTGAAAAATACCAGTTTCACTTTAAATCATTAATAATTTAACAATTTATTGACACTTTTCTTTCAGTAATTACAAGAATATTTTTTGCAAAAAACATTACAAAAGCAGCAGATATTTCCGTTTTAATCCAACAAATCGAACAAAGCCTCATAAAGACAGAGACTGACGACTGAAGTCAAAAATACACTGAAAATACAACATCTGACCTCCCACTGAGACAGGCCCTGGCACATTTTTAACACGGTCTTCTTCGTCTCCTGCAGTTAAATTTGACAGCTAAAACTTACAGAAGGCAACATTAGACATGCTTAAGTATTTTTCACATCATAGTAAAGGTAGCCCACACACCAAAGCACACAGACAAATCACAGCATCACGAGCTCAACAGTCACGTCGATACACTGAGTAATGAGGCCGGCTTTGTTATCTACAGAGGCTTGTAACATAACAGAGCTGTATAATGCACACATTTTATCCTCACTAACAAGACCGTGCAATCTGTCCTCCGTGAGTCAGTGATGTGGTTCAGAGCGCAGCACATCCTCCGAGGACCACTTGCTGGGCTTTCACACGCCGTCTAATTAATGCCTCTAGCTGTTTGTTCTCGTTCTAATGGTGCTGCGCCGCTGAATACAATTGTTTTGACATTTCAGATGTGTGAAATATGCATGCAGTGACCCGGAAAACACCGGGTTAAAAGACATTGCCACAGCAAAGACAATTACAACCTTTAAATAGCTGCAGCTTTTGCATCACTATGAGTGTAAATTAGATGCATATACAGATGCATTTTATATATTTTTTTTATTTACTATGAAATACATCATCCACAGGTAATGTGCTTTATGTTCAGAGGATGAACAGCTATAAGTGCCTTGGGTATTTGGATTAAAGTCACAAACTGTAGACACAAACACATACTGAACAACATCAAACAGCTCATTAAATATATTTTCAAAAAACTATTTATAAATGATGAATTTTGTTGAGATTTGAAGGACCATGTGATTAATGCCACTTTGCAAGGCGGTAAAATTACAGAGTGGAGTAAAATGTATTCTTATTCTTTGTAACCCTTCATTTGGTTGTAAATGGTGCAAAAACAAATCTCCCTTTAGCTCAATTTTGAAATGACTGAGACTGCATGAAAAAAAAATCTGCAGATCACAGATGTGTAATGTTTGTGCGTTCTTTTGTTGCAGATACAATTGAATTTTAACTTAACTTTAACTTTTAACTAACAAAAAAACACCTGGTTATGGTTAGGAAAAGATCATGTTTTGGCTAAAAATATCCAGTTTTGGGAGGCACAATGTTAGCCGGAAACGCAGCGATGTCTTAGTAAAACCTCACCCCTTTTTAAGGGGCCATTCTGCCAGGAAAAGCCGTCTGCGTCAGCTTTTATGCTCCGGGTTGCAGATTCATGATTTCAGCAGAGGTACAGCGTGGACTGTCAGGATGGTTGGGATTAGGCAACATAATCACAGATGGTTAGGTTCAAAAATCACTCACACACATCCACATGGGAAGCAAACTCTGCACTCCCACACGAAAGTCTGGTATCATCCTGTTGTCCACCAGTGCATAATAACAACACCACCAGGTCTGTCTGAGCGCGTTCTCATCTGATGCCATCCAGCTGCGTTCTGGTTGGATGCTGAGGGTCGCTTTTGGCATCACACTCCAACGCCGAAAGCACTCACAGAGCAGCACAGTTTCACAATATTGGAGTGAGAACGGGCTGGAAAGGTTTAAAATAACTGCTTTTCATAGTATTATTCTGGCAGAAAATGCAGTGATGTCTGTAAAAAAATGTCACTTTTCATGGCATTATCCTAAGTGGAAACTCAGCAATGGCTCGGTAAAATTAAATGCTCGTTGATGTACTATCACGACAAAAAATGCAGCAATGTCTCAGTTAAAAAACAACCACTTTTTCTGGCACTATCCGAGCAGCAAACAAAAGGCAAACACTTTATGTGGCGTTATTCCCGGTGGAAACTAAACAACTGCTTTTTGTGGCACTTTCTCAGCTGAAAATGCAGCAAGTTCTCTTTAACAGACAATTGCTTTTCATTGCACTATCCTGACAGGAAATGCTGCGTTGCCTTCATAAATAACAACCATCTCTGGACACTATCACAGCAATGTCTATGTAAAAGCTCTCTTTTTTGGCACTATCCTACCAGGAACCACAGCGATGTCTAAATGTATAACTTCTCACATGCTTTGAAATGTCACAGATCGTATCACCACGTTCATGTCATCCAGCAGAGTCCCATTTTGTCTTCATGTAAACACACGTGTTTGCTGAGAGAGTGGGAGCGGTCAGTTGTGGCAGGTGGCGGTTTGTTGGCGACGGTCACGCATGGCCAGTCAGGTGTCCGTCTCAGTGCACAGCCACAGTGACGGGCAGCATGTTTTGAAACAGTTCCCTTGATGAGTGCGACTGCTGAAAGCTGTCTGGTGCCATCCTCAGACTCATGCTGCCATCAGCCAGAGCCGGTGCCACTCTGAAAACCCTGTGGGACGGCTTTATCGCCACGATGAACTGCCTCTTAAACGTGTCGCTCAACACGATGTAGATAAACGGGTTGATGCAGCTGTTGGCGTAGCCCATGCTGATCGCAATATTGTAGGCGTACAGAAAGGCGAAGGTGGGCTGCTGCACGCCGAGGTGAGCCAGCTGCAGGATGTAGTACGGCGCCCAGCAGATGAAGAAGGCCAGACATATGGCCACCGCCATACGGGTCACCTTTCTGGTGCGCACCCGCAGGCTGCGCTGAGGCAACGGAGCAACTGTAGCTGACATGTTTTGGAGAATCTTGAAGAAGACGGCACACATGACCACCCAAGGCAGAGCAAAAGCTAAGAAGAACTGGTACAGAGTGAACCAGTATGTGTCTGTGGCCGGGTTGGGCAGCAGGAGGGCGCAGCCCACTGAGCCGTTCTTCAGATGCATGAGTCCCGTGTACATCCACACTGGCGTGATGGACACCAGAGAAAACACCCACACCAAAGCCACCGCCGCCCCCGCCACAAAGGGGGTCCGGACGTGTTTGAAGCGGATTGGGTGCACCGTGGCCAGGTAGCGATCCAGAGTCATGACAGTCAGGATGTACGTGCTCACAATCTGGCTGTTGGAGTCAAGGGCGGTGATGACGGTGCACATGGTGGCGCCGAAGCACCAGGAGCCGTTGCCCACGAGCTGATGGATGAGGAACGGCATGCCGAGGAGGAAGAGGAGGTCTGCGATGGACAAGCTGAAGATGAATATGTCTGGTACTGTTTGCTGGGAGCAGAACTTGGTTTTCTTCACGATGGTGTAGATTACGATACAGTTTCCGAGGATCCCAAAGAAACAGATGACGCCAAAGATGCTGGGCATGAGCACTGTGTTGTACTCCCCATCTGCTGGTACAAAAACAACATGTAAACAGATACAGTCAGGCATTTGGAACATGCGTAAATACTTTTAATTATGGTTTTTGTTTTTGTTTTGTTTTGTTTTTGCACAACTTAAAATTCACAAAATGACAAATAAAATATACAGTGCAAGGAGAGGCAAAAACTCTTACAGGTTTATTTAAAGTCCCCTCCGAAAATAAAACAAAACAACAAAAGAATAAAACATTTTACAGTTATATAAAAACACAAAGAGGAATTATTTTCCATAAATATCTTTTAGAATACGATACCATACAATGCAATATAATGTGGTTCGATATGATACAATGCAATACGATACGATACGATACGTTGTGATACGAAATGATACCACGTAGTGCGATGCAATACGATACGATACGATACGATACAATATGATACGATCCGATGCAATGTGATAAGATACGATGCGATACGATGCGATACGATATGATACGACGTGACACGATACAATACAATGCGATATGATACGATACATTGCGATACGATTCAATACAATATGATACGATATGATGCAATACGGTACAAATTTATTGTCAACTTACACTGGAATTTATTTTGTGTCCTCAGACAGATCCAGTCAAGACGTGTATACACATATTACGTATACAATTACACAAACAGCACAGCATGCATAAATCCTGCTATTTTCCATAAATATCTTTTAGTATGTTGTATAAATATCTTGAATATCTTTTAGTATACTCACTGGTGAATGAAGGCTTCAGCAGTTTCCATCCACTTTGTGTGCCTTTTTTAAGTTAGTAATAATGAGAACAGAGACCCTGCAAGAACCCTAGTCTTTGCAAAATCTTATTTTGTGACTAAAAACTCTGACACTTTGTAGATGTGAGAGGATGTCAGACTAAGTATTATAGTGTATAGAAGGCATTAAAAATTTATGATTAGGGTTTGGACTCACCAAAAGCCCCATGATACGATATTATCTCGATACAGTATTATTGCAATTTTAAGCATGTTACAATATGTTAAGAGTTGTGACAACATGTATCACAGTATATTGCAATTTATTACCTTTTTTCAACTGCAAATTATGTCACCAAAGATTAAAAGAACATCAGAATTATTTAATAACATTAAGTTTCCAGTCTGTTCATCTCACTTTAGTCATTTTTATTGAAGCAAATTGTATAAAGTACACTTAAATGGCTTTTTTTATTTATTTTTTTATTCCTGTAATTCTTACAGGCTTCCAAAAGCATTCAAAAGACACTTCAACCTTATAATTAATTGTAAGTAAGGGTGTAGGTTTCAGTTCAGTATAAGGGAGGGACACATATACGATGGGAGTTTTGGGGGTCAACTTAACACTTAGGCTAATCTCACTCTGGTTCACTTTTATGCACTAATGTGTGCCTGCCCTGCATCGTTTTATGGTGCAAATGTCCTAAAATTTGTTAAAATAAAAGTCCTATGCCACTTTAATGCTTTTATTGAGGCAGAAATGTCCCCCCTGAGATCTACATCTATGACTCTAAGTCACATCTATGTTTCAGAAGTGTCATAAATGCTGATATGGTGCATCAGTAAGCATTATGTGTGTTTATTAGTGCAGTCATAACGCATTATTAATGCATAATATTTAACCGTCAATGCCCTCACGTTGTATTATGGGGTCTTCTTAGAGCGTTACCATATTTCGTTTGAGACACTAGATTTGAAAATAAATGAATGACAGCTGCAGATGATCATATCTGTCATTTTATAGTTATGACACATCACTAACAAAAGTCGAATTAATCGATTCTAACACTTAAAAAAGGAGAAGAAACAATCTTACCTGCTTCCAGATCCTCAAGAGAACTGAATGATGAATTGGAAACGTAAGCAAAGTCCATCCCAAATAGCTTTTGGTGCTCTTTCTCCAAAATAATAATAATTATCGAATAATTATATATATATAAAATTATAACTTGAGCGCACATAACAATTTTCGAGCGAAATTAAGTCCGATTAGAAGGAATTGCAGGAAACGGATTAAAAACATAATTCGACTTATTTAACAAAGACAATAAGATTATAATGTTAGTTTGCAGATGTAAAGTGATGATGAATCAATGCATCTTTGGTTCATCCAAACGACCTCATGGTGAAGTGCACGCGACAGCTGACATGCAATTAAAAAGAGAAACAATGGCCGACGTAACGCACGTCCGAAAATATCTATAACTAACGACAGCAGATAGTGTGTGAAATGAACTGAAGGAGGCAGATTTTTCCCAGAGACAAAGACTGGCTTTGGCTTTATGTGGCCAGTAAACGAGTCAGAGAGGGGGGCGGGGGTTTAAAAAGAAAAAAAAAGAAAAAATATATAAAAAATTATATATATATATATATATATATATATATATATATATATACCTATTTCCACAGACTTCTCCTATATAAAATATGTATTTACTTGTATTTATTCCAATTTCTATGATACATTTCCATACTATGATTAAATTATTAAATTATTATTAGTATTATTAAATTAATATAATATTAAATTATTATTGATTTATTTAAAATTATGATATTATATTATATTATTACTATTATGATTACTATTATATTATATCATATTAACACTGCTCTTATAATATAAGCCTTTGCCTTTTCTAGCAGGAACTTTTGCAGTGATTAAACAGCTCAGTAAGTGCTGTACTCTATAAAGCATTAGTAACGCTGCTTTAATCCTGTTCACTCTCCACTAGGTGTCAGCATCGTCAAGTCTTTAAATGTCTCTGCGGTCTCAAATGGGTCAGAATTAAAAGCAGATGTCCAAAAAATGAAAACAAAGACAGACGACCAAATATTTGCCAAATAATGGGTTCTGTAGTTGGGATCAGAGCTAACACATTCCCCGCTGACAACATGTAAGAGGAAGAAGTGTAATATAAGCTATTCCTTTTTTTGGCATGTGTGCACATTTTTGTTTGCTTTAAGTGAGGCGTATCCAGGCATAAAGAATTCAATTTGTCAAAAATGTGATATGCCAAAAGCAGAAGCAGTCAAGACACTTAAACCTTATTTTTTTAAATCTATCTAGCTATCTATTTATTGATTGATTTATTTTTTTAGCTATTTTTTTTCAGCAACACAGTTTCAACGATTAATAAAATTAATGTAAAAGGACATTATTTATCAGTGTGCAAACATATCAGAACAGTGCAGATTTTCTAAAAGAGGATAATTAATATTCATTAAAATGATTTAAAAAGTTCAAATTAAATGATTATGCTAAGAGTAGACAAGTAAAAGAGGATAATAAGTATAATAAATTAAAAAAATCACCTTTCTGTGAATGTGATACTTTCTCTGTTTTAATAGTAGGGCTGTATCACATGATGCATAAATGTATTTATTCATTTATTGGATCTGTTAAAAGAATCCTATATATGTATTTCATTTGTTATTATGTCCAGTGTTGCTGTTTTGTTTGTTGATGATATCATTGATTTAAATATGATGTTTATGTTTATGATGTTTATGTCTTGTGATACTGAGAGCAGTTATTGGTTGATGTATGATGTATGTAGAATAAAATTAGATAGACAGATGAGTACATATTAATTATATTTATTAGTGTGTCAGGCTGGTTGTAATAATGACAGGGGATAAATAAAGTCGGTAGTAGGCGGCAGTGACAGTTGTGTGTTCTTACTACTTTTATTGTTGTTGTTGTTATTGTTTTATTATCATCATTGATCTATTATTATTAGCTGATAAAAAGTAAAAAGTTAAGAATAAATACAATAATAATACAAAATAGACTAATAAAAGATGATAATAATGTAAACTGAAATAAATGAAAGAACTAAAAATTGTGTAAAATAAGATAACTATAGATAGATGAGTACACACTAATAATAGTTATTATAATATGAGGCTGGTTGTAATAATGACGGGATAATTACAGTCAGTAGTAGGCGTCAGTGACAGTTGTGTGTTCTTGTTATATTATGATTGTTGTTGTTAGCCTTTTATTATTAACTGCTAAAAAATGTTAATAATAATACTAAACGTAGAATAATAATAAAAAATAATAACAAAAGTAGTCCATTAAAAGGGGATAATAGCCTAGATGTAAATTTAAATAATAATATTAATAATAGACAGATCGATAGATAGATAGATAGATAGATAGATAGATAGATAGATAGACAGATAGATAGATGGATGGATGGATGAGTGCACACTGATAACAGTCATTATTATATGAGTGTGGCTGTAATAATGACAGCGGATAATTACAGTCGCTGGTAGGCGGCAGTGACAGTCGTCGGTGGGTTTGTCCGCCCTGAGCGCAGACTGACGGGGAGGAGCTCCAGTCACAGCAGCAGGCAGCGGACCCTCCCAGCGGCGCTGTGGAAGGAAGCGGAAATAAACGTCGCAAACCTTATGCTAGTAGCTACATTTAGACTCGGAGGACGGGGTGTAAGCAGCGACATCACACACACACCGTTTGTTGCCTCTCAAGAGGAAGCAGGGAGCGGATAACCACACGACGGGGTTTGCGTTTGTCACGGTGGCAGCGTCGAAACGGAATATCTCGAGCGGTGAGTTTTCCCGACGCTTTCTGCGTCCCTAAAAGTTGGCGTGTTACTCTTTCCTTTCGCGACGCAGGCTAGTCAAGTTCAGTAGCTGGGGCTAACTGTGCCACTGAGCTAGCAACAACAGCTCGCGCTAATGAAAAAAAAAGAGGTGTTTTCTTCCTTTTCCACAAACGTGAAGCTGCCTCGTAGGCCTCGAGCGTTAATGAGACATCACGTTTGTTCTGAGCTGAACGCGGAGTCCGGAGTCGTGTCGGTCACAATGTGGACGTTGCGATAAATTAATGGGGTTAAGTTTGGTAATCGCACCGCATCGCAGTTATTGTTGTCCGACCGTTAGCCGGCATGCTAGCTGTAGCGTTCTAGAACGCTGGGCGCAGGCTGATGGAACGGAATCGATTCGAACGCGCGTGAGGAAAAACGTTCTTTTAAAAAAAACAAACAAAAAAAACCACGTTATTTTCCTCACGATGTAACATTTTATACGCGTTTAAAACGGACATAGATTTGACTGTAAACGGTCATGGGGTGATTTTAAATTGTAGAGGGTTTCAGGAGGCTGCTCCCCTTCGGACTCCAGCTTCCCTTTTCAGGACTTTAACGTTGCTTCTGTCACTGGAGTGCTTTGTTGTCTTCACGGGGGTCACAGGGTCGACTTGTTGACGTTTACTGTAAACAAAGGCTGTAGTCATATTTTAGGACTTTAATCGGTTCAGTCAGATGACTGTTCTCTAAAAGTGTCCTGCATCTTCTGCACTGTGGAGCTAACCTATTCACTGATGAGCTACCACGAAATAAGGGGCTGTTCGTTATTTATGAGAGGGGAGGGGGTGGTGCAAAAAAAGGGGAAAAGATGTCAAAAAAATGCTAAACATTGAGGGGACGCATACAACTTTAAACTAGTGCCATTTTCCAATTATCTGTATGTATTGTTGTTTTAATGCTCACCAATAAAATTAATTAATCAGAAACTGTGAAAAAAAAGTGTCATCATGGGAGGAACTTTTACTTTGTAAAACCTCAGGGAGCTACTTCCATTTATTTATTTATTTTTAAATTGAAATTGACTTTATAAAAGAAAAGTTGCCAGGAACATGCTTTATATGATGTTGAAAGTTTCAGTTTGATTAAATATTTGCCAAGGACATTTAAACAAAGTTTTGATTTGGAGATTGTCATATTCCAAATTCAAAATAGTGACAGAGATTTTCATTTATATTGTTAATGTATATCGGTTCCAAATATCGATAATTTGGCTCACTAACAATTAATAATCTGTGTCAGTATCCGCCCTGAAAAAACAATATCAGTTGACTCCTACTTTAAATGGTTTTATCTTCATGTCTTTTGTTTTGGCTTAGGGGAGGAGCATATAACTTTAAAAATCTCCCAAATTGCACCTTTTATCATAACCAGAAACTGGAACAACTGGAATTATCAATGGATCTTTCAATTTCCGTCAGTCCTCGGACACATGTTCAATGATTGATTTGCAGACGTTAGCCAGCTAATGTAATTTAAAATCTAATAATTAATTTATGGTGGAGGAGGGTCATGCATTTTCCCCAGTCACCTCCCATCTCTGATAAATAAAGAACACTCCCTAACATAGTTTTTTAAAGCAATTAAATGCACAGGTTTGTATTTGCAGATAATTTGCCATAACTTTTTCTTTTTTTTGTCATCTGGCTGACAGATTTAATGGCCTTACTCGATTCGAGGCTTAATTAGTGTAAAGCCATCAGATCTGCATGGTGGCATATTAGCAAACAACTTAATGAGATAAAGCAGCTTTATCCATTTAACTCAGCAACTGTAGGTTTAGCCAGCGCATCACTGTCAGCTCTGTTTAAGTGGGCTACTGACTTATCTGTCTGAGCCAGGTGGCTGGGATTGCTATTGATTAAAGTGAATTTGGCTTCAGTAATCCTCCTGTTGCCCTGAGTAACGGCAGCAAAACATGTGGGCATTAACCCCTTTTCAAAGAGGTTCACTCTCGGAGGTGACCATTAGTACCAGTGTGCAGGGGCGTAGCACCAAATTCTGGGACCTGTGCAGAATTTTGCATGTAGGCCCCTGCTCTTCCTCTGTTTTTGTATTTGTTTTTGAAAAAATCAGTGTGATCTCTCCCTTTCCTTTCTATTTTTATTTTCTTTTTTTGAGCCATGATTTCCCATTTTTTTGGGGGGGGCTTTAAGTTTTGAGAGGGGCCCAAAGAGCTTCCACAATTTTTTATGCAAAGTTCAACTTTTTAACTTATTTATTCAGCTCATTTTAATTTAGTAAACCAAACTTTTTCATTTCATTTCAATCAGTCACTTTTCTCCATGTCACCCAACCTTAAAATTAACATACACTTACATTTACAAAACAATATCATATTTATTATCAGCATCAGATACCACGGTTATTGTCAATATCGATATATCACGACAAAATCAAATTCATCTTTAGTTTATATTCAGGCCACCTTAATCTGATTTTATGTTTTAAATGAGAATCTTATTGTATGAGAGAAAACATATTAGGGGTCGACAGATTATCGGCCTGACCGGTTATCAGAGCCGATATTTTATTTTAGTAATTGCAGCTAAAATTACTCAAAAAATGTGTCAGTTTTGATTAAACATTTTCTAAAGGTATTTTAACAAAGTTTTTGTTGGATTTTGTCATATTCCAAAATCTAAATTTGGACAAATATTGTGATTGCATATCTGTTCCAGATATCAGTTATTGGTCTCATTAAGTCCTAATAATCAGTATAGCTATCGGCCCTAAAAAACATTATCTGTCGACCCCTAAAACATACGCCTTACTGTCAACATTTTTTCTTAAAAAAGGAAAATATCCTTTCCTGTGCAGTTGTTTCTCGACATTACGTTTACATTTGAGTCTGACTGTGTCCCACGTTGTGTCTTGTTTGCAGGAACCGTACTGTGACCTTTATGTGAGGTCTAAGCCCTAAAGGAGCGGGTCATAGACGGGAGGAGAGACTCGGAGGAAAGCATCTGGCTACGGAAGCCTGGATACGTGTTTTTATTTTTTATTCAACCCCCTGAAACGCAACTACAGCCAAGCAGTTTCCCAACAACAACCATGGAGGCCATTGCCAAATACGATTTCAAAGCTACTGCTGATGATGAGCTTAGTTTCAAGCGTGGAGAAGTCCTTAAGGTAAGTGAGAAATATTAGATCATTTAAATGTGAAGGCTTGTCTGCATTACTCATAATTATGAAATCCTGGCAAATGTTTTTTTTTTTTTGCTGTGGGTTGATTTCCTGTGCAGTTAATCATATCTATCCTGTGTGAAATGAAAGTGCCATCAGTGGTAGTCAAAGAGTGTCAGGCAGTAATTTTACTATTTTTAATAAACACATAAAGAAGATCTGTAGGATTAACCCTTTGAAACCTGAGGAGTTTGGCTTGATTTCTTTAAAAACATGAGAAAAAGGCACGAGCAACAAAAGAATAAATAAGCCAAAAGTCTGAAAGAAATTACTCAAAAGTACATGAAAATTTCCTGAAAATTAGTTTTTAGAATAGAGAGAACAGAAAAACCGAAAAGACCTGAAAAATATATAGTACATATAATTTTAAAACTGAGCAAAGTGGGTTGATTTCATTTAAAATAATGGGGAGAGGGCATAGAACCATGGAAGAAAAAATGATTAAAAAAGGGCAAGAAATTAGTGAAAAGTACAAAAAATTAAATTATTGAACAAACAAACAAAACACAAAAAATAAAAACAAAAGAAGGAAAAAAAACACCTGAAAAAAACGTTAACAATTATAATAACTTTGTAACATAATTTTACATAATAATAATTATGATAAATATAAATATAGTTTTCCCTATCTTTTTAAAAATATTTTCTAAATTTACCAATATCTTGCAGTTTATTAAATATTTATGATTAAAATGCTTGTTGCCTTTTTCCCACGTATTTGAAAGAAATCACTCAAATTTGCTCAGGGCTCCAATGTTGAAATACTAATAGAATCAAAATCGTGTTATTTTTGAGTCATATTTTACACGGTCATACAATTAACAGATGTACCCGCCAAACTTAAACCTGCATTTAAAAAAAAAAAGCAAAAGCTCAGAAGGCCTCGGCTGTGGCCTAAAATCCAAAACACTGCTGCGTCATGTGATGGTGCACATGGTAATTACATGTGGCTACAAAACAACAAAATTTCAGGGCCTCGATGCTGTGGCTCATTGTGTGTCAGGAAAGTATTCTAAAGGAGCAATGCTTTTGTTTCGCTGCAAAAAGGGCGAGTGATTAAAGAGGCGAAAGATGGCAGTGTTTTTTTTTTGGATCCATTATGAAGCATGTAAAGTGCTCAGTGTGAAACCTCAGGCTCGTCCAGATCCTCAGGCATGAGAAGCTTATTCAAAGCCTCCTGCTTTCTGGTTGCCTGAAAAGCGTTTATGTCATTCTCTGACCTTGATGAGACGGCCAAGATATTAGAAAGTACATACTGCAATTTTCCTACACAATGATTCTCTTTGGATTTAAGTGCAATCATCATAATCCCTCTGTTAGGAGTCATAGTGATGATGACCAGCAGCACGCAGAGGCGACGGTGCAGAAAAATCAGATAAACCTTTGTATTTTCTTGAATTTTAAAAAAAATGTGTGCAGCGAGATAATTTGAAACATCCTTTTGATAATGCGTGACGTTTAAAGTTCGCTTTTTTCCCACTTGGCTCAAAGGTCTGTCCTTATTTTTTACTAAAAAAAGGAGCGCCCACGGTGAAGAGAGTTCTCAAAAACACTGCTCTTAAGCTTTGTGCTGACAACAGGGTGAATAGTCCCTTTTGTAAAAGACACATTTGTAAAGGACCACGCAGCTCTGTGCAAACTGTCACGCTGTTTTGATCATAACATTAATTGTTTTCACGGGCAACATTTGCTTTGCCAGACATGCAGGTAGATGGAAAATTGGTGTGATGCAACTTGTACCACCCAAAAATGTAATTACTTTATGAAGATTTAATAAAAATTGCACTTAAGGGGCATCTATTGGCAGAAATGGAACATAATAATTCATATCTATGTTTTCATTAGTTTGTAACCACCTGAAAATAACAATCATTTGGTTTTCTGCCATGTTGTTTTCACAAGAGACCAGAACTGATGCTGGATCTGTTTAAGGCCATTTTCACGTCTCCCACTTTGTTCTTGTAGACACTTTACACTCCGGAGAAGCTTTAGTTTGTTTGTAAATCCAACACACTGGACCTTTGAGATATCAATTGTGGTACAGGCTATAACTGTTCTGCAGCAGTAGGCAGCATAGTTTTTTTAATCGGGCTCATTTTCTCATCACGCGCGCCACAGTTGTTATTTAACAATATCTCTTTAAGTGCAAAGTGATGCCAACTTTGACTTTGGTAAGAAATAAATCACTAAGGGTGGAAAAAGTTTCCAGGAATTAAACTTGAGTTAAAGCAGTGATTCTCAAACTCTTTGGTCGGGAAAGTTTTAAGGTCAAGGCCTGGATATGGATCGGTCAGTTCCCCACTGACGGATTTTTAGTTAAACGCTTCTTTGCCTAATGTCGACGTACCGCTTTGTAGCGTCGCTGCAATACAGAAATCACTAACTTAAATACAGTAAACTGAAAACTTGATACTGAGGGCATACACTTTTATTTTTTAGAAATATAAGGTGGTAATAACATTACAACAACTTTTCTCTTCTTGCTCAGTAGAATTAAAACCATTTCAGATATTCAGAATCATGGATAAATAGTATTTTTTGACAGCGCTACCACTCGCCATCGGTTCTTAATACATGAAAGAGTTTAAATTTCCAAACATAAAATCAGTGTTGGATGATGGTGTTTTAAGTAGGGTGGCATGACATAATTTTTTTTCGATAAATATTATACTTGCAAATTTTCTGTTTCTGAGGGGGAAAAGCATATTTTTTTACATGATCATGGCTCATCAAAAATAATTCCAGTTATCACTTCAGAAGGAAAAAACTCGCAGCTGAAAGTTATTGCGTTATGGATTGAACAGTTATAACAACATCAGGATATTATTTTTTTTATATTATTTGCCAATTTATTACAATATTGGGTTTTATTACATTTTCCATCAGGTGTGAATTTAATCACATTCTCAGGAAATTATCACAAAATTGGGCACCACACAATTTAACGTACACATTTCATTTTTATCATCATAATTTATTTTTTTTTTTTTCGCTGCAGAGAAGCCTCAATAGCACAGCTGTGGCTAATAATAAGGAATTAACACCTTCAGATATCTTTAAAAGTTGTATTTCTCTAACAGAATCTTAATCTCAACTGTCTTCTGCTTTTCGGTGCATGTGCTAATGAATCAGTAGCATGCAGGACTTCTTCACAGCAGCTTGAAGTACCTTGTTTTTGTACTATCATGTAATATACTGTGTGTATTTATAGTAGAAAAGCCAGCTGTCTTGGGCGAGTTGGACGAGTTTGTTTGTTCTCTGAATTGGAGATTTGAGTGGGGAGTTTTTGAGAAGATTTCTTATCTCACCGGGGGGCCTCGAGGGGGAGGGAGAGGGAGTCAACTCAGGAAACACTGGGCTAAATATGAGCTCTTATTAAATTTGCATAGGAGAAGAGAAAGCAGTGTACTTTTCTTTTAATTTTGACATCTAGTGGAAAATCTCAAAGCTTTTTAAACCAGATGGCAGAGTTTCAGCCAAGATGTTAATGGAAAATACCACATATTTTTCCCAGTATTTGACATCATCAAAGATGTGCGCATCAGTGCCTGTGTAATTAAGATTAAACTAAATATTAATCTGTGAAGTGTGTTTTAGATTTTAAGTGTTTTGCTCAAATATTTCAAAGCCTAAAATGTACCTTCTCAGTTCCCCTTCTGTTTAGCACGTCAATGCTTTTTATGGCATCTTATAACTTCTCTGCAGAAGTCACTGTGCTCCTGAAAGTCTGGCCTTTTTACGTTAACCCTTTAGGGCTAGATTTAATGTCACACACACTCATAGCGCTCTGCGCACAAAATGCACCATTCATAATCCAGCTATAAAAAATATTCTACACTAATATGATTTTCTACTTTTAATTCAATAATATTTTAACCAACACTAGATGGAATTATATCAAATATTAATTAATTTTCTGAATTTTAAGCCTTTAAATGCCAGGTTTTTGTCATGATGACTTTATGTTTTTAGATGAAAACACACATGCACACAAAATAATGCTTTATTCATTATACTACATGCAGAGTAGATTTTTTCTATCATCACAACGTTGCGCAATGTCAATGATTAGCAGTGACATTGACTGTGACAGTGTACACTGTGGAAATAGCATGTAATTTCTCCATATGCCAAATATGGTCAAAATGACCTCATCAGGTGGAAAATAGTCAAAATGACAAATTACAAGTCAAAAGCCCTGAATGACACCCAGAAATAATACAAGTCATGTTTTTTCTGATCAAAAATGTCAGTTTGAATTGGTTTCAATGGGGCATTTTTTGACCTGAACAGTCTGAATGTAACTATTTAGTTTCCACAGTGTATTTTAGACTTATTGTAGGAGCTGAGCTGCAAATTCACTGATTACACTCAAATACACAATCTGGACTACATTTAGGACACATGCATGAACACAGACAAAATTATCACTATAACTTAATACTTAAGATTCAGTGGAGGAAGCTTTATTTTGGCACTCTGCCTTGGTGAAAAAGGAGTTTTTTTTCTGGAGCCTAAAACACATAAACAGCACACACCGACAGATGTGATACCATTATTTTCTCCATAATAGACAAAGCCACATCTTAGTTTTTGATGTTTAAAATCTACATTGTCACACTGTATCATGTAGCCAACCACACCAGACATACTATTCATACATGTGAAGTCAAGAAAAAAAATGACTATGATTAATAGATTTATTTAGGGATGTAGAAGACAAACAAGGGTTAACATATAGAAACAGACTTTGGTGCCCAGCAGTGCTGCACAGAGTGGCTGCAAAATAAAAATATATTCATACATCCTGGCCTCACATATTTGACCCAGCGAGCAGCTAACATACTGTAAGTGCTCAGCCAGAGGAGCTACAGAAAAAGCCTCACAGGTTATTTCTGGACTGAGACTGAATCTGAAATGGGGAAGGAGAGCCTGCACGAATGTTGCCTCCAGCACCGGCCACATTTCATCTGAAGCAATTGTCGGGCTGCTTTGCCCACAGGACCTGTGCTTTTTTTTTTTTTTTTTTAGAGAGACCGAATGAATTGGCGCGATGTTTGTCAGATTCCATCCCCCTCTCCGTTTCTTTCATCTTCTTTTATCCTGTTTTTGTTCCTCCTCGCAGTGCTCATACATTAGTCTCAAGTCTGAATGTTTCCCCTCAGGTAACTCGTGAGAGACAGGATGGGACAAGCTCCTGTCGTTCACCGAAACACACTCATATGCAGGCTGACCCAAGCTACGCCTTATTTTGCATATTTTAACATATTTTATTTAACTTTCAGGTTGCAGGTGAAAGCCATTTTGGCAATCTATTGTGACTCATTTTTGATTTTTAAAGTAGTTTTCATATCCCATTAGTTTTTTTGTACATATTGTGGCACAAAGTAGTAATTTTTACTGTTTTGTGATAAATTATTCTAAAATTTTAATTGGCAGGTCTCCAAAGTGCTCCAAAGATTAGTCATTGCATAGGTGTTTGTGGTGTGTTTGCTATCTTTGTGGCTGCACCTTTTTTTTTGTTGCATTAGTTAGTTACTTCAATGACATAAACATATAAACCTACACAACCGGAGCCAAGTGGCCCAATTTTTTTATAAAACATATGCAGCTTAGCAGCAGATGACCCTGAGATTAGCAATGAATTAGTGCAAGTTATGAGACAATTAACGAAAAAAGAAGAAAAAAAATATTTCTGGATATTTTACCCTAGTTTTTTGACAGTTTTCTCATATTTCTCTCTCTCTCAAGTTACAAGAAAATTACCTAAAAATAAACCCAAAAAAAAGAAATTTTATATTTTTCGTTATATTTTTTTCTGTTACATATTTTTTCATAAAAAAATTATTATTATATATAATGTTATAATGTTTTGTTGGACATTTTTACCTTTTTTAGGTAATGTTTTTATCACCTTTTACTAATTTCTAGCAATTGTAGGACATTTCAAGTTGTTTTTTCTCCTGTTTTTCAAAATAAGTCAAACCAGTTTGCAGGTGTTTCAAAGATTTAAATGCTCGTAAAAAGCGTCTGAACACTGAACAAGAAAACCGTGTCGATCCAGGTTTCAAAGGGGTTAATAAAACCACACAAGTTTGTCTGCCTCGCTCACTATCTCACTTTGCTCTTTGCATCCTGCTTTGTCGGCCAGTTGGACCTTTTGGTTATGCAACAGCTGTTTAAACATCAATAGCACTAAATTCCTCTCTCAATCGACAACATAATTAAAGAACACACTGGAGAAACAGATCGGCAGTCACATACAGAGTAACAGCTCTTTATTACAGTTCGCTTCAGACCTGCGTGTTGCTCGCAGACGCATTTTGAGTCGTGGATCTAAAAGAAAAGTCCTCTGAGGTTGTCTGTGTTCATAGTGGCTCCTTTGCTTCCATCAGCAGCGCTATCTGTCTGCTGATACTAATACTAAGCAGCTCCGCTCTCGGGACAAAGGGTCCCTCTCATGAGCGAACGAGCCCGCGTTAAGGCTTCGCTCGAGTCTAAACTGTCAGTAAACCGTTTTCAGTATCACTGGGAGGTGGCGGCTGTCTCCGGAGGTCACGTTGGCACAGCGGAAGATGTGTTTTCACTTTCTGTCCTGCTTTCATTCACAGTATCACTACCTCTCACCACACGTTTTGTGCTGTGATAAATTGTTGTAAAAATAGGCACTATAGTGTGTCGTTATCAACATTACATTCAGTTTAAAAAGATGAAAGGAAGTCCGTGCGGTTTGATATTGTAGATGCAGGCTCTGGTCGGGCGATATGACGGTTATGTACCACGTGACAGTCGAAATGTGTCCACAGATTTGCACTAGTGCTTAAACTGCCAGAGCTGTTAGTGGCAGGCTATGCAAAGCTGGATTCTTGTGTGAGTTTGTTATTTTTAATGTGGTTTTGTGAATGCTGCTACCTCACAAAGTAACGTCATTTGTGCAGACACTGTAACCCAATCACCAGAATAATTGTTTGCATTTTATGTTGCAGCAAACAACTTAAGTTACATTTAAACGTTGTTATGTAGCAGATACATTTAAACTGTATTTCTCTATGTTTACAAAATGCTGTGGTTAAGGTGTTGATGTGGAGTTACGATGACACACAGCTATGGTTAAGAACGACATTATACCAGCAGGAAACACAGTGGCGTCTCGGTAAACAAACAAATACAAAAAACAAAACAAAAAAAATCAAAACTTTTTGTGGCATCATCAATACAGAAAGCACAGCGATGTCTTTGTAAAAAAAAAAAAAAAAAAACACTATCACAGCAGGAAACACAGTGATGTCTCAATAACAATCAGTTACAACAAACAATCATAAAAAATAAAAATAAAAGTCCCAATTTTTGTGGCACTATCCCAATAGGAAACACAGTGATTTCTCTTAAAAGAAAACAAAAAAAAAAAACCAGTTCTGCTGTTTTTGATCTCACACAGTGGTCTGCAGCTCAGCAGGTGTCACACCATCCTCTCCACCTCCCGATGACAGTCACCTTATATTCTACGTCACTTTAAAAATGATATTTTGTGCATTTCATGCACAAATGCAATGTATCCAAAAATGTACAATACAGAGTCAAGCCGTAAATACAGAAACCTGTATTGCATGAAATTATTGTTCTGCAGTTTTGTCTCATCTGAGGCAAGTTTGTTTGTTTGTTCCAGTTAAAAGATGGAAATAATACAATGTGATGAAGTGCAGTACGGCTATTTTAAACCATTTCTTTATAACTTTACAGCACAGCTGCAGTGTCATGATATTTTTACTGTTGCCATGATATATAAGTACACACACTGTCACAGAAGATATTGGTCATATCGCCCATCGCTATTTTCGGCTATCAAGTCTGATCTCCACCACCACAGTTGGGTCCAGTCTGAGTGACTCACCAAAGCTGAAGCCCAAAATATTAGGCAGCTCCAGCTCTGGCTCAATGCCACCCAGCCACACAGAGGTTTTCCTCCTCGTTTCAGTAGCTTTTAGAAAAGACCTTTTACGTAAGCATTTATCTAACGGTCTGCCACCGAGGGGATCAAGAGGTGGTTTTGGGGACATGAAATCCTGTCGTGTCAAACTATTTAATCATCCCGAATGCTGACTGTTATCACATGTCAAAATACACACGATAGGAAAAATAGCAAATTCTTTATGAGAATTTCCCTTAAAACCAGAAATCCAATTAACCCTTTGAAACCTAGACTGACACATTTTTTCTTGCGTTGCATTCAGATGCCTTTTGCAAGTAACCTTGTCCACAGAACTATATATCAAAATTACGTATGTATTTTCTTGCAGAATTATTAGAATTTTGAAGCATTTTTCAGGTCATTTTTGTTAATGCCTTTGTGCATGTTTGTTTTTTTTTTTTTGTTTTGTTTTTTTTTTAAGTTTTCAGTTACCTGTTTTGTTTTTTTTTTACTTATTTATCTTACTATTTTCCAGTATTTTTTAATCAAATTATTATATTTTTTCAAACACCTTTTCTAGCGTTCAGTGCCTCCTGTTTTTTTGGGGTTTATTTTTTTTGTAATTTAAACATGCATTGTATGCATACGGGAGATATGCATGTTTGTCACAGATCCTGTAGTATTTTTAGCGGCACACACACAGATTAGAAAAAAACAATTAAAATACATTAAATCAAATTAAATACAATTAAATTAAATAAATAAATTAGATTAAATTTAAAAAATATATAAATAGTAGTAGTAGTAGTAGTAGTAGTAGTAGTAGTAGTAGTAGAAATAATTTAAAAAAAAAACAAATCTATGAACAGTTAGAGTTATCTTTTCTCAAATGTCCAAGACAGTTCTTCCTTTATATGTTGTATATTTTTCTTCTTTAGCTACTCCTGTTTTCAACAACAATATTATTAAGTCCTTTGCTCAGTGATATTGTAAAAACAGCTCAGCAGAGAGCATTAAATAGAAGAAAGGCGGCCCATATCGTCCAGTAGTTTTAAGATATGTAGTAATCAGGTTCCACGACTGCTCTGTGTCACTGTGACTCACAGCTGCTTCACCAGACCAGGCTCCCCTCGAACCTGCCTCCTTGAGTCACACACCAGCATCAACTTCTGTCATCTGCCAGCTCATGAAGCAAACTGTCACAATTTAACAGCGACTCCAACCCTTTTCACCAAGTCAGACGCATGAAATGTTTCATAAAAAGTCCCCTCTCTTATAGTTAAGTGTGTCTCCTTCCACTTTACATATTTCTTTTGCTCGTTTTTATCAGTAAATGTCATACCGAGCTGTTGCAACTACCTTCCTGTTTTATCTTTACAGACAGTTTCAAGTTGTTTAACTGTTTTCACTTAATCTGAACGCAGAGCTGGATTTGCAGTCTTAAGTTTTGGATACAAGATTGTTAAAAAAAGAAAAAGAAAGAAAGCATTGAAGCGTGGGCTTCTGTCTAAAGTGTCTTACATTACATATTTGCATAATGCAGACTGGTTCCGTTTCACAACGTGATCTTCCATCATGCGTGGACAAAAAAGGGGAAATTGTTGCTGGCGTGTGGAAGATCTGTCAGTAAATTTAACTGTACACTGTAAGATTTGGACTTTTTGTGACTTTTTCTTTTTTTACTCGTGGGCTTGGTCTCGGTTGGTTTGTGCGACGATGAGGACTACACACACTTTTTAACATTACAGCCTTATGTACTGAGAGTTAGAGAGTGTTTTAGAGGTGCAACAGCAGGGGAAAATCACGTTTTCCCCCTCACTACTAATATTGTACTAACACGATTTATTTCAGGGAAAATTAGTTGTTAGTGGAATAGTTTTAGATGTGTGACGAGAAAAACATCCAAAAATTTGTTCTAAAAAGAAAAAAGGATTATTAGAAAAATATGACTGTGCAGAAACTATATTTATAATTATAATACTTTTAGATTTAAAGTTATGTTTCGGGGGGGGGGGGTTAAATAAATAAATAAATAAATAAATATGGATAGATATATGTATGTGTGTGTGTAAGAAAAAAACCCACAAGAAAATGAACTAAAAAAAAGGTACTAAAATTAAAATATACTTACATATACATACGTGAGTGTGTGTGTATGTGTATATGTACGTATATATGTGTATATATATAGTATTTTATTTTAGCTGTTTTTAGTTCATTTTCTTGTTTTTGTTTTTTTTGTTGGGGTTTTTTTGCTTATTTTCAGGTAATTTCCTTCAAAAAAATTTTACTAATATTTTGCACATTTTTGGGCCACGCCTTGTTCAGTTCCTCATTGCCTTCTCCTTATGTTTTTGAAAGAAATCAAACCAATATGCTCAGGTTTCGAAAGGTCATGTGACTTTTACCAAAGCATTTAAAAAAAGAGCGGTAGGACACTTTAAAATCATAATCACACTGTTTATTCTTAGCCCAGGGCCCAGGGTATTCTTAGGCCAATTTAGCCCCTTTTCTCTCTCACACACACACACACACACACACACACACACACACACACACACACACACACACACACACACACACACTTTAAACCCGGGCTTTACCTGATCCCAGGGCTGTGTGATTCACTCTGTCCTTCCTATAGCCCCGGGTTAAATGTCTGTTAGAACATGTGTAACTGCTTTCAGACTGCAAGCAGCAATGGTTACATGTCGCCATGAGCAGGATTTAATGTGTGAACGGTGCTGAGATGTCGCCTTATTTTACCTTTTTCACCTGTTGTAAACAGTGGAGACTTTGCTGTTTTGCTGTTTTGTTTTGTGCTAAATGTTAATGGTTGTTGTGTAAATATTTTCTGAAAACTATATGTTTTTTTAGTTTAAAAAGTTAGCCCTTTTTGGTTAATACTAGTTACTGTTGTTACGTAGACAAAAGAAACGTGCGCTGATGATATGTTGTTGCAGCTTTTATCCGTGTGTTTAGTGTATTTTCAGGGATAACCCAACAAATCTCTGCTCTGGTGCAGGGCTGTCAATTTCCCAAAAAACTACCATTTATTGCAAAAATGTTTTTATACCTGCATTAGGTGGTACATCAGGCGATTCAAAAAAAGCCATATTTCACAAAACTGCATTGGAAACACTTTTTTAGTCTTTTCTAGGTCACATGATGCTGTGTCTATGAGCTCTTCAGTAGGAACTGGCTCCCTCATGATGCAGCAGGAGCTACAAGAGCTGTTATTGCATCACATAACTCTGAGAAAGTTTTGAATCCACACTTCCTCTCTGAAATCGTGGACTATCAGCTTCCAGTAATCTCTCATACGTGGCCACTCCCACGTATAAGGGGCTCGCCTTTCCATTATGGCTCCATAACGGGCCTGCGTGGCCTTGGATTGTAAATAATGACGGCTAGTTTGGTGGCTGCAATAGAAATAAAGCTGCTGATGTTTTGAACATCCATCACCATGCTTCTTGAAATGTTACTGTGAGCGGAGAGGCCGTATAGCATCACTCGATGGGAATGCAGTGATCTCGCAATTGTGCTTTATTGATATTTTGAAAATATCCCTCAAGTTATGCGCAAATCTATATTGAAAAGCGATCCCAGCAGTACAGTTTGCCACTGTCGTTACAGCTGTGGCCTGGACTCTGACATCTACGTGAGTTAATAGTAGTATAGTTTTTTTTTTTTTTTTGGTGAGGACGTCCCTTAACAGCTCCCCTAGCTTTGAGCTAAGTGCAGTGTGAAAAGAGCTCTATATGGATGCACATGTCGCATAAGCATAATTTAAACAGATCAGTGCATAGTACCTGGTCTTATCATGATCTGCATTGATATGTTTGACCACCTTCATAATCAAATCAGCTGTTTTTAATGCTTATCTGAGTCTTTTCTGCTCTTTTTCTGTGTCTGGAGGCGAAGCAGCAGACATGAGGAGGACACAGAGTCTGGCCATTGCCCTAAAGCACTGTACACTTGTTCTCATTTCCTCCTTAAATAAATAAAGATTAACAGCCCTGCGCGCTGACAGAATTAGCTCCCATCAACAGATCTTTGAACTGTGCCCATATAGCCACAGATCTGCCTTTCCACCTCGTTTCTTCTTCTTCTTTTTCTTCTTCAAACTGCTGTTGACAGTTAAAGATCATTTGTTATTTGAGCTCAGTTTGAGACACACGGCTCTGGCAATATTTTATACCAGCCATTAATGAAATACTGCGCCATAAAACTCCAATTTAAAGTCACTCCAGGAACTCAATGAGAGCTTGCCAATGGATTACCAATAGAGCCGAGGTAGAATATTAAGACACTCGGTCAGTACAAGAGGTAAATGTCAGCTCACAAGAGATGAAATATTTAATTTATGACAGTATTAAGAAATTAAATAATCAGTCACAGAAATTGCAAAAAGAAACATAAAGCTTGTATGTAGTATGTTAAAAATGATTTATTTTTTTGTGATTTTTTTAAACTCTAAAAACATAGTGACATCATGACAAAAACCTGGCATTTAAAAGGTAAAAATTCCAAAAATTAATGAATATTTGATTTTAATGATTAGGCCTTGATGTGGGTTAAAAAATTAAACTCAATGAAAGTCAAAAAAATATATCAATGTATAATGTTTTTGTAGCCCAAGTTTGAAAAGTGCATTTGTGTACAAAGTGGTATTAACATGAATGTTGCTCCTAATCACTGGCACATCACAGGCTGTGATAATAATTTTTAAAAAATCTACTTTGCATGTCGTATGCTGAAAATAATTTAATTTTTGAGTTTTATTTCATCCAAAGATATAGTAACATCATGACATTTAAAGGGTTAAAAATCTGAAAAATAGTCAATATTTGATATTTATTATTAGGAGTCATTATGGTTAAAAAAAATAAGCTCAATGAAAGTAGAAAATCATATTAATGCATAATATTTTTAACACTTTTAAAAAAAAATGCATTTTGTGCACATATCGATATGAGTGTGTGTAGTATCAAAGTGGGCTTTAAGGGTTAAAAAAAAAAGTGTTTTCCCACAGAAAGACAGGATTGTAACCACCTCCACCCACTCATCCTGCTTCCCCAAACTTTTTATTTGCAGCCCAGAGTCAAAGTTGACTCTGTGGTAAAGTTGTCTAGTCTGTCCCAACATCAGTGTGTCCTCTGTATCTGCATGTGCTTACGTTAATGCCACAGCTTAGCTGTTTTCACATCCTGTTTGATGTGTCTTCCCACCCCCAGCAACTTCCTGTGTCTCCACAGCGAACTCCAGCAGCTCGACAGCGTGCACGCTGCAGCACTGAGCTCACACAGGAACCCGGCCCTCTTTTACTCTCACAGTCAGAACTGAATCGCAATAAAATCGCATTAAAACGATTCGCCCTCGCCCTGTGACAGACATTTTGTCGTCCCTCTTCAGGGGTTAAAACGTGGAGGAAAATGGTGCTTTTAGCCGCTTGCTTCGACACTTTGTCTTAATGCCATCCACCCCTCCCCTGATTAATGGCTCCCTCATCGCCTATTAGTGCTTCGGTATTGATTTCCCCTCCTCGTCCACTTGACCGCTGAACAGAGGAAGAGTTGTATCAGCGCTGCTTTGCGATGCCTGAATGTCTAAAAAAAAAAATCCAAACCTCACTTGAAAGAGACATCATTAAAGCTGCGACCCCAGATCCAAATCCCACTGTTAGATTTTTCCTTTCCTCTCTGAGTTAACCCTTTAAAAACCTGGATCCACGTTGGTTTTCTGCTACTATGTTCAGACGCCTTTAACAAGCATTTAAATGTGAGAAAATTGTTGGGATTTTTTTCACAAACAATATTGTATCAAGAAAACAATATTTATAATTATTACAATTATGTATTAAAAGATAGGTGACAGGAAAATATAGATAAGAATATTTATATATATTTATTTATTTTAGCACTTTTTTGAGAAGAATGTATTTATAATTATTAAAATGATGTATTAAAAGATAGGTTACAGATGAATTATATATTAATATTTCTATATATTTATTAATTTTATTTTGTTTAGATTAGATTTTCTTTTCTTTCTTTTTTTCTGTTAAATTCAGGTCATTTTCTTGTAATTTTTTTTTTTTTGGCTTTTTTTTGGTTTCCATGTTTTTGAAAAGAAACCCAGCCAATTTGCTGATATTTCAAAGGGTTAAAGTCAGCAGTGGTTTTGTGCAGATTCCTTGGCCGTCTAAAGCAGCAGCGAGTCTCAGATCTGAAGGGTCAATAAATCGCTGCTATGTTGCTCATTGTGCAGTTTTTGTTACAGCAGAGATTCACCCTACTTACTCTGCCAGAGGCCCTGCAGGATCCCTCCGGAGTCCAAGACTCTGTGTGCTCACTTCACATTTGCATATAGGAGCAGACTATTTTCTAATTAAGTGCTGGATCTCTGGAGAGAAAGCTTAGATAAGTACATTTCTCTGACTCAGTTATTTCTCTGATTAATTCACACAGCGTGACCTTGTTAATGTAAGAACATTTTTAAAGGCTCTGCGACGTATAGCTGCAGGACATTTGGCCCATAAGGAATGCAGGTATTAAAGGAAGTATTTAGCACAAAAACACACAAAAGACAAAGATATTATCAGTAGTGATACAGCGTTTTAGTCAACCAATGCTGCAACACACTGCCGCTGGGGTTGCTTTTGTCGTGTTCGTAACCTGGATTAGGATTGGATTAGGATTTTCATTAGTAAAGCAGTCGTAGCCAAAAAGATGAGAGCCAGGAGAGAAAACATAGGAGTGTATTTTCAGGGCCCTGAAACGCCACGCCAAAGGTCGGCTGTCGGTCAACGAGAAGCCATCAGTTGCAGTTTCAGTTTATTTCTTTATTTTTTAAGTTTTTATATCATTTGTAGCAACAGCAATGTAAAATAGGAAAACTATTCTTAATATAGTGTACACTTAAATTAATGTTGATTTTTTTTTTTTTTAAGATGCTTCCTTTTTTGGGGGCTAGAATATGCTTTGTCCACAGCTACCAGACTCCTTTGAAGGAAACAGCACTGAAACCGATGTCACCAGTTATTGATAACTGTTGAGTGTTTCTATTTGAAAAACATGAAAAAGAACACAGAAGGACCTGCCCGTTAAACTGGGAGCGGCGCATGTCGAAATGGGAGAAATCCCTCAGATTGGCAGTTCATTGGACAGAAAGCTGCAGCTCCATCTGTGCCCAGAGTGCACTCTGCTACGCTCACTCTCCGAGAGTGAGAGTGTTAAATCAGTAACCGTATTGTATATATTTCCACACCTCTCCTAATAAACGATCCATCTTAAAAGATAGAAAATGTATACATGGCGGTAGATGTTTTAATTTGTTGCAGACTGCCAAAATAAGTATATATGCACTATATATGTGGTATTTTATGTCTCCATCTGCCGGTGAACCATCACAATAAGAATATGATGTTAATTTAACTAAACAAGAGACTTCTGCACGGAAATTAGTTAGGGAGAAAAGTGGATATGTCTATCAGTTATTGGCCAAAGGAGTAAAAACAAACACTAATGTGCGTCCCTAATTATATTTGTAGCCATTGAGCTTTTTAGCAGAAACAGTTTGTAATTGCACGTGCTTTTGTTTGCTTGTAAATATTGCTTTTTCAACATCTGGTTGTGTTATTAACGTGCAAACTGGCTGACTAATGTCTTGACTTTGGGTGTTGGGCTTTTGGTTTCCGCCTGTGAAGTACAGACTCACACCACCTGATGCCACGGAGAGATATTTTGTTTTTTAAGCAGCTGGTCATTGGCTGTAGTCTTTTGGCCGAGATAGACAAGATAAAGGGATGCAACGGTCCTCCTTCATCACCACTTCTTCTCTGACGTCAGTTTGGCGTGTCTGGGCCTCAAAATAGCACAAACAGCAACAGCTCTCTGCTGGTGACACCACTGCCAGCATGCTGCTGTTCACGAGCCCGATGGAAGGAGATGTGAAAACAAATACTGCCTTATCTTAGTAATGGAGGAAAGTGTGTTTGCATGAACCTTTTCCTGCCTTTCTGCATGTTCAGTGTGTTTGAGGCATCAGCTCCAAGTCAACATACAGCAGCAGGTCCAGCAGTTTACTATTTTTATTTGTCCCAGCGACTTCCCGCTTTGACCTTATAGCTGCCCAACTGGGCGAGGTTTAACATGTCAGCACGCTGCTGCTGATGCTGAAGTCGAAACCGGCTCTCTTAAATTGATTCTCTCTCCTTCAGTACAGGTGATATTAACCCTTTGAAACATGGAAATAAAGCGATGAACAACAAAAGAAGAAATAATAAACTAAAAAAAGCAAAAAATTAGAGAAAAGTACAAGACAGTTACCTGAAATTAGCTTAAAAAACAGTTAAAAAACAAACAAATTACCAGAAAAGTGTTTGAAAAATCTATAATAATTTTGTAACATAATTGTAAAATTGTAAATATGATTATGATACATATAGTTTTTCCCTATTTAGTATTTTAGTATTCTATTTAATATTGTAATTCTCTAGATTTACTATAAATATTTATAATTAAGTTGCTCATTGCCTATTTTTTTCCATGTATTGAAAAAAGTGATCTATATGTTATTTTTGTTTCATATTTAAAATAGCCATACAATTTAAATAACTAAAATTATTATTTTTAAAAACCTAAACAAATCACACAAAAATAAAAACAAAAAAATAGAGAATAATTTTATAACATAATTTAAAAAAATTAATTATGATAATGATAAATATAGTTTTCCCTTGCTTTGTTGTTTTTTCAAAGACATTTTTCCCTAGCTTTTTAAAAAAGATTTTCAAAATCTATAAATTTCTTGTAATTTGTAGATAATTTGTCGCCTACATCCTTTTTTCCCAATGAAATTGCACCAGTTTGCTCAGGTTTTATAATGTTTAAATACTTGTAAAAGTCGTACAAAAGAGAAGAGAAAAGTTATGTCGCTCCAGGTTTTAAAGGGTTAAGGCACTTGACCGAGCTGTGTCAGAAATCACTTTGTCTTTCACTCTCTCATGACTCCCTTTATAATAGAAAGTTGCTGTATTATGAGCAGCGAGTTGGCATTTGCAGAAACTAATAATGATTTGGTGCCAGGTTTTATGACCGTAATTTTCATGTTTATAAAATACGGTTAACTGCAGTGTGGAGTTGTTAGCAAGCAGTTGCACACATAGATACACTATGACTTTTTTGTTTTGTCGTTTAAGTTTAGGAGAGCACTAAAAGTGCATTAATTGTATACTCAGTGTTGGTCACAGACAGTAAACATACAGAGATTTCAGTGTTTGTACGTCTCTGTGGTTAAGGCACATGATTATATAAATCTTTCCCATCTGGACTCAAAGAACCTCTTGGTATTAAGCCCAAAAGCAACCTTATAGCTTATTACAAAGCAAAGACGAGCTGAGGAGGGCGGGGAAGTTTTCGTATGGCGCGGTAAAGCATACTGTACATAATCTGCGAAAAGGTGGCGCTAGGATGACGTTTTCGTAACCAGGTTGAAAGTCAGACACTTCCTGTTGACTCATTGATCAAAGAGGTGATGCATGCAGTTGTTTCATTTTACTGGGGGAAAACTGGGGCAGAGTATCGATAATATCCAGTATCAAGTAAAATCAAAACTTGTTTTTTTACCGACATCTGAAAAAAAAACTACTAATGAGGGTTTTGATGCGATGTGGTCGGCCCACGGCTGCAGCAGCTCGAAACTTTACAGTCTGCGGTGAAGAGAAGCCGAACACGGTGCATTTGCTGAGATGTCACCAAAACATTGAAAGTGTTGTTCTGCTACCTGCATGTGTTGTCTTGTGGCATGTTACCGATAGCTCACATTCACATGATGGATATCAAATAAAGAAAGAAAAAAATTGACTTTAAAGAAGTATTTCACTTCAGATAAGATGGTATTTTCATAAAACTGCACCATCTCTGCAGTAGAAAGATGCAAATACTTTTAAAATTTGGTGATACATGACCAAAGAAAACCAAGATAATGGACGCTTTTAGCTCAAGAGGTTAAAAACCTATAACTTTCACAGTGCATTGTGCCGAACCGGACCAAAAAATGCTCCTCCTGGTGGGTGACGTAATGCAAAAGTGTCTGTTTGACACAAAAAAAGTGGCCGACTGGTGCTAAATGTAAGATAAAACATGTCTCGGAAACATTTTAGGTGAAAAATATGCAACACAGTAACAGAATAGGGTTTATATTTGATCAGAGCTGCATAGTTTTACTGTTCGATCTCTGTGATTTCGACTTGTCTGTTTTCACTGAGCAGGAAGTGATAAGGAGCCCACTTCCTGTTTGCATACTCTCTTTATAACAGCTAAACAGGGCACTAAAATATGTGGTCCTCTAACTGTACTGGTATTGGTAGTGGTTTTGTCATTTTTTATATTACCCAGGTGGGTTTTTGAACTTCTTTATCTTTTTAAAACCTAAACCAAACCCTCAAAAGCAGGAATTAGGACGACTCCGATGTTTTTAAACACAGTGGCTGGACATCAACATCTCAGCAGATGTCAGTGTTACCACTAAACTTTCTTAAACAACTTTCGCATTATTTCTGACATCTCAAAAGAATTTTTTTTAATTGGAAAGAAAAAATGAAACAAAACCTACAAAAAACAACAAAGAAATTACCTGGAAAAAGTGCTTATGAATTATAATAATTCTAAAACATTATAAATATTGTTAAAATAATTTTAAAATCTACTATTTTCTTGCAATTTGTGGAACAGTTCTTACCAATTTGGCCAACAACTTGCTTACAGGTTTAAATTCTTGTGAAATGCATCTGAAAGTACCACAAGAAGTGATGTTGCGTCGGGTTTAAAAGGGTTAACCGAGTAGCAGGTGGCACCTTGTTAGGTAGCCGCGGCTGCGAAAGCGATTTGAGTGGTTTGGGAAGACTAAAAAGGCGCCACTGCAAGTCTGCTTAGCATTTACCACTAAAAAGAGGAGGGAGAGAGAATATCTGCACTACATGCAGGTTAGATGTTGCATCTAAAAAAAATCAAACCTGCAGTGCAGCGTGGGAATGAAAAGCCAACGCTCTCTGTCAGTGCATCGACGGGGCATCACTAAAAGGCGTTTAGCTAGCCAGCGACCGCAGATGGAGCTCAGTGCACAGAATAAAACATAGCTAGCTTGGCTGCTCTGAAAAAGACATGCCCTCATTTTTTTGTGATTTGCCCCTGAGGAGTTTTCCTAAGCTGATCACAAGGAGTGTGATTCTTCAAAGTGCTCCTCTGTCTTCCTCTTTCTCTCTTTTTCTCACAGCTTCTGTCGCTCTCTCGCACCATCCATCTCTTTCTCGATCAGTCCTCTTTGGCTTGTTTGTGCCTCGTGTTTCGCTCTTCGTCTCTCGCTGCTCTTCCTCTCTGCAGCAGTGTTGAGTCAGAGAGCTGTAATTAGATCTCACTGCTTCTCATCTCCACATCACTCCCTCCTGATGTGCCATCAAGTCACCGACGGCTGTATTTAAACCAAAAGTTATCATTCTCCCTCTCTCTCTCTCTTTTTAACTTTTTGCTCAGCTCTAGTTTGCAATCTGAACTGGATATGAGTGAAAAAAATTGCCCAGAAACTGAATGTTTAACTCTTTAAAATCTAAGGGGATTGGTTTGACTTCTTTTGGAAAACATGGGAAGCACAGGAAATTATTTTTTAAAAAAAGTAACAAGTGAATTACCTGAAAATAGAGGGTGAAAAAAAGTGAAAACGAAACAAAATAAACCCCCCAAAAAACAAACCAAAAAAAAAGATAAAAAATTTTTTCATCTAATTTTAAATATGTGGTATTAATAGTTATACATATAATTTTCTGGATATTTTCCATAATTTAAAAAAAAAAAAATTCAGGTCATTAAGGTTTAGTTTATTTAAGAAGGGACAGTGCAAATTAATAAATACACAAGGTAAAAAGACGAAGATATTTTTCATCTGTAGTCCCTTGGCCAGAATTTTACAGATTGCTCCCGAAAATACAACAAATCAAAAGAACAAAGAAATAGGTTTTCAAAGTTTGAAATATTTATCTAAACACAACAGCAAGATGCCGAAAAAAACAAATAATCAGACAAAAAATTAAGATGACATGCAATTTTGTTTTTAAAAGAAAGGAATATAAAAATTTTAAAAGCATTATAAGTGGTAGCGGCATACGTACGTATAGAATGACATTGCAAAACAAGCAGGACATATAAATAAGAGTTTAAAAAAGAGTTCAGTGCTGTCATGTGTAAGTATTATCTTGTCACTTTTTAATTTAATTTAAAAAATGTAATTTCATACATTTTTTGTGACATCTCTTGCTTTTTTCCTTCATGTTTACCAAAGAAACCAAACCAACATTATGTTTAACCGAGAAGGTGACGGGTCGTCAACTTTTGGCTAACGCTGCCGTGTTGTTGTGTGCCACGCGTGTGTGTTTGGTTAATCTCTTCAACAACAGCTGGTAAAGCCGTGCATTAGCATCAGACAGCAACAATCTAAACGCTCTATAACTGCAACAGTTGTCCTTAAATGCACACTCTTGTCTAAGCTGTCACATCTGTTAACTGCACTACAGATTTTCTCGCTTTTTTTTTTTTATTAAAAGCTGAAGTCATTAGAGGGCATTGCCAAAATAAACTGCACTGAGGGCTCAAGCTGTGGCAAACAACATGATGTTAGTGAGGATCCTCCTCCCCCCCTCGAGCTGCCCGAGTCAAATTGATGTCAAGAGGAGAAAGGAGAAGTGGAGTGTGTGGCCAAAATTATCATTCTGTTTCAGTTATCACACTGAGGCCGTTAATTGGAGTTTACCACCCATCTGCTGTGGCTGGTGGCTTCATTTTTTCAGGCGTTATGACTTTTTTTTTGTAAACGTTATGGACTGTGTGGTGCATTTTACGTGCTTTTCATTCTTCTTTTGGCCGTGTTCATGCATATGGCATAAACTGTGGCAATGTTGTGTATTTTAGTTCAATGCTGGATCTATAGTTTGCTACATGATGCAGTGGGACAATATAGATTTTAAAAACGAGAAACTAAGATATGGCTTTGAAAACATTAATTGTACCACATTAATCAGTGTATGTTGATGATGTATTTTAATGTGTAGACTCCAGAAAAAAAACCTTTTTACACAAAGGCAGAGTGCCAAAATAAAGCTTCATCCACAGCGTAAGACTGAATTTTAAGTATTAAGTTTAAGTGATCATGTTTTGATAATTTTGGCTGTGTTCATGCATATGGCATATATTTTGTGTGTGTATTTTTGTTAAATTTTGGAATTTGCAGCTCAGCTCCTACAATAAGTCTAAAATACACTGTGGAAACTAAATAGTTACATTCAGACTGTTCAGGTCAAAAAATGCTCCATTGAAACCCATTCAAACTGACATTTTTGATCCCACAGCCATCAGAGCAGAAAAACAGGACTTGTATTATTTCTGGGTGTCATTCTGGACTTTTGATTTGGAATTTGTCATTTTTACTATTTTCCACCAATTAGATCTTTTTTTTTTTACTATATTTATCATATGGAGAAAATACATGCTATTTCCACGAGCTGCACTGTCACAGTCAATGTTGCTGCTAATCGCTGACATATCTCAGGCAAATGAGATCATCAGCAAAAAAAATCTACGTTATATATGTAATGTATACATGATAATAATATAATATATTGAAAATAATTCATTTTTTGTTTTTTGTTGTTGTTTTTTCATTTAAAAACATAGTGGCATCATAAAAAAGAGCTGGCATTTCAATGGTTAAAATTCTGAAAATTAATGAATATATGATATTTTTGATTTGGACTGAAAAAATGGACGCAATAGTCTAAAAGATGGTGACTTTATACAGCGCTTTTATTTTTTTTTTATTTATTATTGCAGTCCACTCTTTCCAGCTTTACCTGTTTTGTTGATGTCCTGTAGCTATTTTGATAAGTGTGTTTACACCTACAGCAGTGGGGGTGTTGTTACTTTTATTGCCTCAAGTTTGAGAACAACTTCTGTGTGAGAGGTTTAATGTGTATATATATATATATATAATATATAAGCAAAGCCATGTCCTCTGCCTGGCATCCACGAACACTGAGTTCCCCAGAGGTGTGTTGTGCTTTAAACCTACAGTTACCGCTCATGAGGGAGGCTCCCCGTGTGGTGATGTCCTCAGGCATTATTTTAATTACACGAGTGTCACAAGCTTTAATTTACTGGAATCCAGTATAATCTCTTTTCTCTGTGTCTTTCTGCGTGGCGGTGGCGTTCATCGCCTCCCCGCTGGGAGCAAAAGAGGTCAAACTCATTTTGACGGCTTTTGTTTTTTGTTTTTTTTTTTCTAAAGCTGTTTTGTTAAACAAAGCAAAAAGTGGACGAGTGTGACTCCTCACCTCTCGCCCCAAAGACGCTGGGATTTTAAATCTGCCGCTCCGAATTCATCAGTCCAGCGTGGATGTCAGGAGAAAGATTCTTCGGTACCAAAATTAGGGGTCGACGGATATTGTTTGTAGGGTTGATACCAATTATTAGTACTTTATGAGACTGATAACCGATTTTTAGAACCTATTTGCATTTACAGTGAAGATGAAAATAACAAACGCCTTTTTAATTTGGCTTTTAATTGTTTATTTATTGACTGCTTATTTATACATTTTAGTCTGTTCTACGAGATTCCTTTTTTTTGTAAATATTTTTAACATTTGTATCTATTATCTGTTATGTCATCCTTTTATTTTTACACATTAATTTTAAATTTAAATGTTATTGACTATTAAGAGTATTTTACTCATTTATTCATTAATTTTGATATTAATATTTAATATTTTATTAATTAATATTATATTTATTAATTTTTATTTTTTATCGATTGGTTTTATCGTGCCTCTGGTGTTTCCGCACTTGTAGTAGTGTTTCTTCAGTTCCTGTTTGTGTGTGTGTGTGTGTGTGTGTGTGTGTGTGTGTATTGGGGGGTGGGGCGGGTAAGTTTTGGTTTTCTTGGCTAAAGCACTTTCTGTTACAGTTCATCTGTAGGACTTAAAACTAAAACATAACCTACATTTTTTTGCACAGACTCGATCTCACAGTCCCTGCACGCCGTTTTAGAAACTGTCGTGTTCAGGGAGTGATTCAGCTCGTCCCCTGTGTACGATCTGGTGCCACCACAGGGGTCACCCTGCTGCCAGCGCGTCTAAATACCAGCCTCAGAGTCCTATTCCTGCAGCACATCCACTCTTTGGATTTGACTTTGCATATTCCCAGGTACACTGTTGCAGCTGATAAATGTCTGCGGTTTGATTAGATAACCAAACAGTGTTTGATGTTGTCATGGCTGCCGTCTGGTGTGCAAACAGGCGGCAGGAGGGTCTCTATCGGTTTCATTAAAATCGGCTGCAGACCCAACAGGCTTTGGCCTCCGAGGTTCTGATGAAGCTTTAGCTCGTCTATCTGTCTGACCTGCCGCACGCTCAGATTAACGCACACTCCAGGGTAATCCCCGCTCCTGATTTATTGCAATCCCGTGTGGACTGTGCAGACATGTGGTTTATTTAGCGTCTTGTTTTTTTCTGCCCCCGCTGTGTACCGCTCTCACTACCTCCGTCTCCTGCGAGGCAATGCTTAGTGACTATGTGCACCTTATGCAATCATGACTTCTTGAGCTTTGTTATTTCTTTTATCCACGGACTTACTGTTATACAAAAGACTTTCTTAGTGACATTCAGTTTTAGTTGGCATGGAAAGGAAAAGTAAGGATTTGGATGTAATCTTCTTGTCACTTACACCACGTCCAAACCAAAGCAAAGAACCAGCAAAAATCTGTTACCCACAAAATTTGATTCTGTGTTTTGGGATATCTGACGATCATTTTATGTGCCCTTTCTTTTACCCCAGGTTTACAGGCTTTTCAGACATGGCTGAACCTGCTAAATATAGGCCGTAGTCTGCATTCCCACTGTCAGTGAACACAGCACTGCAGCAGAGCCTGCCTCTGTGTGTGTGTGTGTGTGTGTGTGTGTGTGTGTGTGTGTGTGTGTGTGTGTGTGTGTGTGTGTGTGTGTGTGTGTGTGTGTGTGTGTGTGTGTGACAGGTCAGAGAACAGGTAGATAGTAGACAGCAGCAGAGACAGAGGTCTCATTTACTTATTCAGTGTCTCTTGTAAACTCGGTGCAGACTGACTTGAGAAAAATGTCGTAGTTCAGTCTGGGAAGAGTCGGAGGGTAACTACTGACGGCGCGTCATTGCATCCCGACAGTTAAGGAGCTGAAATTTGCGCGTTCACCCGGTTGCTGTGCTCCCATTAATGCCGATCAGAGACGACAAAAACCCGTGTCTAGCGCAGAGACGTTTGACCCGGATGTAAACTTTCTTATTGTATTAAAAAGCCAGATGTTAGCAGCTGTTGGAGGGTTTTTTGTTCAGTGATTATAAGGCTAATGAAATGATGCACTGATTAGCACGATTCTGCAAATGCACGCTAAGGTGTTAACACTTCAAGCTCTCGTTGCAAAATCGGCTCACCAAGTTGGCCTTTTTTCCCAGCTACGACGGCATCCACTGTCTCCTCCTCCTCCTCTTCTTCAGACTTTTTCCGACAAACTTGAATGCCACTACGTAGAGTAGATGGATGACGCCCTCTGATGTTTTGTTCCTGCGTATTGACGTCATAGATGAAGGTCGCAGCCTGCGATTCAGTATGTGACGTCATTGCACAGTCTGCACACATCAAACTCGATGTCGTACCCAAGTTTTTTAAGATCCACGTCGCAGAGTGAAGCTGCACAAAACGTTTAAGACTGCAAAAATCTCCGAGTCTGCAGGAGGTTTAAATGCAGTTGAGTCAACAGTACCAACATTGCTCCTAATGAACAATCCAGCTCCAAAAACATAAAATCAATATGTGTTGGCCGTCTTCACAATCTTAATTCTACACTGATTGGAAGACGTTTTTCTAATTTTCTACTTATGAAATGTTGGATAAAAAAACAGAAAATTAAGAAGTAGAAAATAGGAGAATCTTCACTCTATTTTTGCGTTGGGCTGCCAAATAAAAAAAAAAAAATAGGAAAAACAACTTCAAACTCTTAATTCCTCATTGATTTGACAAATGAACAATACAATTTTGTAAAATTGAATTCAGTTTTCCAATTTTCTATTTTTCATTTTTGATGTGGAAAATTAAAATGCTGAACATTACAGGCAGTGACAACCCTCGTCCTTTTTGTTCAACATGATTATTGAAAGTTAGTTTCGACTTTCATTAGAAAACAGGATATATTTTCTTTTATTAAATCATGCTGCATCAGTTTTTCCACATCGGCTTGAATTAAATCTCTAATGTGAAGACAAAATCGCTCGGGAACGTGATTAATGACGTTAAGATCCAGTTGGTGGATTTACACGACGTTGCATAATTTTATGGAAACAGAAACAGTGAATTTATAATTGTGAGGACTTGTTTCTCTGCTGAATGACAGCTCCTCGTGTTTAGTGTCACACATGGGGGTGTGTGGGTGGGCATGCTATAATATTTTGTGTGTGTGTGTGTGTATGTGTGACAGAGAGACAGGGGGAGGATGGCGTCTACAGTGGCAGCTGTGGAGGAGATAATCCCCGGCCTGGACCTTAGCCTCTCAAATAGAAACTCCTACAACTATTGTGGCTCAATCAGATTAAAGAGACAAAAAAATCTTCATAGAGAGAAAGACAGAGAGGGAATGCACATCATTCATAATGCTGGCTCGGCTCTGTGCACAGAGACACAGCTCAGTCAGACACAATGCTGCGGTTGTCTCCTTTCTGTATGGTTAAGGGAAAAAACTGCCAGACAAGCAAATATTTGATTTCTGCTTTTCCTCGCGGGCCGCAGTTCCTTCAGTTTTGAGTCTTTAAGTTCAAATGTCACTCCAAAGGCATTTCTGAGACGGCCGCTCTCACTGCGCTTCATTTGATGGATTTTTTTAAGTGTACAAACTCTATCAGTCAATCAGTCAGTCAGACTGTATTTTTATAGTGTTTTTCATACAAGTAAAACCGTAACACAAAATGCTTTATACAATAAAACCAGAAGTCCCATCTACACACATACACACTCACACATTCACACAATGACACAGACACACAAGCACATGGATAAAAAGCAAGACTGTCATTAATTGAAGCACTGAAATAAAAATCCACACTAAAATTAGGAAATGAAGAAATGTTACCATAAGTGAGGAAACACCAGAGACAGAAAAAACCTATAGATAGAAAGAGTTTAAGGAATAAAATTAATTATAATTATGATAATAATGATAATGAGATAAATGATAATAAAAAAGTAGTAGTAATAAAAATAAAATAATAATAGTAGTTGTAGTAATAATAATTTTTAAAAAATGGATAATAAATAAATAAATAAAATAATCAAAATAGTTGATAAAAAGTAAATGGAAGGATAACAGCACAATGTATAATAATACATAAAAATGTAATAATAAAATTATATATTATGTAGTAAAATAGACAAAAATGTATAAATAAATACTCATCAAATAAATAAAGTTTAATTAAAATCCAGACTAAAAAAAGCGGGCTTGTTTTTAAATGCTAAATATAAACACTAAGACTTATCTTTTTTTTTAAATGGGTTAAACAAACGTCTCCTAAATGCTGAAAGGACGGTGGCAACATTTGCGAAAATATTAAAATGATAAGAGGGCTATTTTTAGGTCAGATGATCAGAATGTGTGTTTGTAGTCAGAAATTTTCCAGCTGAGGTGGGTAGTTCATTGTGATGTGTGTGTGTGTGTGTGTGTGTGTGTGTAACTGCAGCTGCTTAATTTGATTGAATATGATAGATCGGTTTTTCGTTATCCCCTCAGGCTTCAACATTATCACCGTGTGTTACCATGAAGGGAAACTTGATATATCTGGTGAGGTTTTGGCATTTATCGCTCAGGAGTTATCACAGTTTGAAGTTCAGTGGTTGGAAAAACCCCCAATTTGAACATGTTCCCCCTCTTCTGAAACCAAACCGGTCTGCTGTTTTCAGTGCTCACATTTAACATCAGCTTCGTTTGGTGGGTTTCTAAAGCAACAAAGAACATTTTCATATATATTTTTAGATAAAGTACGATCAGTAAGTTTATGCATGTTTTGGTCATAACTGCAGCTATTAGAAAAATAAAAAGCTTTAAGGGTTCTTCCTTACAAAGTCTCAAAAGACATAAAAATAAGGCCTTAATTGCTGTTAAAATGCCTTAAATAAATCTTTACAAAGTATAAAAAAAAAGATTTTTTTTTAGGTCTGATAAAATCTCAAAATAATTGGTAATATACATATTAAAATAATTTACCGTATTCTTCTCACATTAATGTCGCTCAGATCAGGATAAAGGAACCAACACTCAAATACACATCCAATTAAATGACAAAAAAACGGGCTTTCTTCAAAGCAAACCGTTTGTTTATTTTTATGATAATGTTGCACCCCACGAATCCTTGAAAAAATCTTTAAAGACATTAAATTCATTATTCAAAAGAATAAGGTCTTAATTAATCAATCCTTTAAAATGCCCAGACATGCAAAATAGTATTTTATTAATCTTTTTTAAAAATTGTAAACATTTAAAATTAAGTGGTAATTTTACTTTAATTATTATTTGTTGTTGTTGTCACCAAAAAAGTCATGTTTTATGTTACAATAAATGTAGAATTTTCCCTAAATCTTAATAATTGAATCGGGCTTCTGTTTTCTTTTTCTTTACTTTTTTTGTTGTGAAATTGGTCTTAAATTTAATTCAAAGTGACTTGAAAAAGTCTAAAATCTTTTTTTTATTTTTTTTTATTCAAGTTTATGTTATTATATATTTACATTACAAAATTGCAAAAAGTAATTGTTTCAGTTCATTTTTCCCATCTTCATTTTGGGTTTTTGTAAAATTGTTCTCAAAATTCAATCCGAGTTTTTAAAAAACGGTCTAAAAACACTTAAATCTAATTTTCCTTTAGCTGTAGGAACCCTGTTTACTTGTTTAAATCTAACAGCATTTATTATTTTATAAAGCTGTTTCAACAAAGCTTAAAATACAGAGATTTTGGCAGATTTTGCACCATGTTGTACTGAGCGTTTAAATGGATTTCATATGTACAGACGAGTCACTTGTTTGTTTAAGATATCAGTTTTGCTGCCTGCTTAAATGTTGCAGGTTCACATACAGGATAAAGCTTAAGCCCAAATACTGAATAATTCATTCATACATCAGACATTGAAAATGAAAGTTAGATTCCCCCCAATAAACTGGGCTTTTTTTAATCGCCAGGAAAATTCACTTAAGCATCTCAGCAATTCACGAGCTCAGGCGTAAAGTATAATGCAGCACCTGCTGTGCTCTATTATTACCTTTGGTTGTAGACGAGGTAATTATGTAAGGTTACTCAAGTTCATGAGGACTGCGGGCATGTTGGGCTGTCTGCCAGAGGTCCTCCACCTCTCAAAAATAATAAAACGCAGTTTTTATTTTGTTTTCTTTTTTATTTCCACACACAATAAAACTGTGTAAATCTAAGTAGTTAAAAAGTGTCAGTAAAAGTCAAGAAGTCACCGGCTTATATAATGGAGCTCCCCTCAACGTAAGGAAAAATAAATCATTGACATATTCAAAAAAAAAAAAAAAAAAATCTACTCAGCGTGTAGTATAATGAAAATAATTCATTTTTTTGTCTTTTTTCAAAAATCTAAAAGCATAGTGGCATCATGGGAAAAATGCAATTTAAAGGGTTAAAATTAATGAATTAAATTAATGAATATTTAAAATTTCTGATTAGGACTTTTGGCTAAAAAATAAATTAAATGAAAATAGAAAATAACATTAATGTATAATTTTTTAAAGCCTGAATTTGAGAAGCACATTTTGTGTGCAGAGTATTTGACACTGCACAAAAAATCATAATAATGTCTAAAAATCAATATTGATGCTAATCATTGACATTTACTTAAAAAATAATAATCTACTCATTATGTAGGATATTGAAAATATTTTTTTGTGTTTTTCATCTAAAAACTCAGTGGCATCTTGACAAAACCTGGTATTTAAAGGGTTAAAATTCTGGAAATTGATGAATATTTGATATCTATGATGTTGTTTTCATAAATTAACTCAATAGAAGTAGAAAATAATACGTAATATTTTGATTTTTGGAAAGCACCTTTTGTGCTCAGAGTGACATGAGTGTGTGTGATATTAAAGGGTTAAGTATGAGATTTTTAATTTCGCATTATTTGACCATTCTCACTGTCTTTGCTGTCATCTGGCTGAAAATTAAATCAGAAAAATCTAATTTCCAGTTGTTGTTTTGCAGCCTCACAGCAGTGCTTGATGTCAGTCTGTTTAAGAATAAGTCATCCAGTTTAGAAAGTTTCGGTCTCTGCTTTTCCTCCCCTGGTGGAGGTCAGAGGTCAGAGCCGATTCTTGCCAACATGTAGGCTCGAGCCGGAGTCGTGAGGATGAAGCATTTGTCTCCGACCGCTCGGCATCTGTTCCTCCTACGGTCCTGTAGAGGAGCACATTTTTTTACTCCTACAGTGTTTGTTGCTTTAATATTTGTCTAAAAGTACCTCAGCTCCAAGTGTTTAGTTTGTGTGTACGTTTATTTCTGCAGAAGACGTGTAAAAGCCCTGACACACACACACACACACACACACACACACACACACACTCTGCAGACGTTCAGCTGTGTTGGCCGGTCATTAGGTGTCTGCAGCCAGTAATCACACACAGTTTCTGTAACGTGTGTGTTTGGCATGTTGGCACGTGTCTTCGCTTCCACACGGCTGTTGAGCCGATCGAGCGTGCTGCGTGCTCCGACTGGACGGCCGTTAATGGTGCCGATAATTCTGGTTTCTCCGAGTCTTTCACCTTTGCCTTTTTAGCCATGCTAAGCTGGAGACCCGTAGACTCTTACATTGGTACACCTCTATATATAATTAGTCTGCTCCCACGCTACCTGCGGGTTTTATCGCGCCGAAAAGTACCCGACAGTATTTATTACGTTCGTAGGACGTAATAATTGGGAATGGGGCTTTTGGATGGTCTGCACCCTCAGCCTGGACTTTGTTGCAGGAGCTGGTGTCGTTAAATGTTTTTAAATGTAAAATGAGAGTTAGGAGCAGATTTTGTTGGATGTGGATGTTTTTCGCTGGCTGGTACAGCTGACCCTCAGAGAGTTCGCTCTTCACTCAAATGTAAATTTAAGTGCTTGTGAGTTGTATTTTGTCTCTGTCTGTAACTTTGTGTCTTCACTGCTGACTGTCTTTGGCCCGGTCTCCCTTGAAAAAGTGATTCTTAATCTCAATGGGACCAACCTGGTTAAATAAAAGTTAAATAAAAATAAGAGATTTTGGCTCTATAGTACCGCTGAAATATCCTGACGGCTGTTTACAGGGTTCCCATGGTCATGGAAACCTGGAAAAGTCTATGAATTATAGTGTTGTTTTCCAAACCTGGAAAAATCAGTAAATTAGTTTAAAAAAAAAAAAAAAGTTTTGGAAGTTATGGAATTTAGTTTTGTGTATTGAAATTCATAGTTTCAGTAATCTCCAGGGGAAAAACTTTTAGGTAATTTAACATAATTTCTTTTCTTCTGGTTACCTGCTGGTATAATGTAGCTCTGATATGCGTCAGTTTGCGGTTACACGATATTTATTGTTTCAGAAACGACGCTGTGATATGCAGTAGCGTATAGTGGTGTTTTTTATGGAAGTGTGGCTTTCCTGAGTGTGCGTGCGTTCGTGGATGTGGGAATGACTGTGTCCTGATCATTTTATTGCTGCCATTTTGCACAAATCTGTGAATTATCGTGATTAAGTCGGGTACAATATGACCTGGTGTTTTGCATTTACATCAACATCTGTCATGAATTAATTGTTCCACCTAACTGCACAGAAACTATTACAAAAAAGCAACTTTGCTTAAAAAAAGTAAACATCAACACACTTATCATTGTGAGCGTTGAAACATGCTGATGTTTGCATTCGCTGTGCCAAAGTTCGGCCTCACGGAGCCACAGTTACGGCTGCTGTGTAACCTTCGTGAGCTGCAGGCGTTCGGGCAGACGATGCGTGTGCAAATGTTCACGGAGAGCTGCGTGTCAGCGCTCAGCGTGACGTTGGACCGGTCTGCCTTCGTAGGCGCGATTTCTTAAAGGTCGGTTTGGTGTGTCAACACACAGCCCAGAGGCTGAGGCCCTCCGTGTGAATAAACACACACTCACCCAGCGTCGCTCTTCATCGCTCTGTGTATCCAATATCTATACGTCCACTGTGACACACACACACACACACACACACACACACACACACACACCCTGCCTGCACTCCTGATTTCAGCCAACTTATGTTTTTGGTCCAAGGCCGCGCCCTGATCCAGTAATGCTGGTCTTGTGCAGGCGGAGCAGCTGGGGGGACGACGGGGACAGCTGGCATTCTGCAGGCTCACTGGAGCAAAGAGACCCGGGACACTCGCAGTACTCAGGGGCCAGTTGGACAGCTGTCCTGGGCTGGGCTAGTGGGAAATTATGAATTTAAGGGAGAGGAAGAGGGAGGCGAAGAGAAGAAATAGTCATCTAGGAAATAGGATTAAGTCTGGAATAGGACTGTAAATCAGCGTTTCTGTGAGTGTGCCAGTGTGCCAATTTTCAACTGGAGTCGTACCGTTGTCCAAAATATCGATATATTATGTGGTATCATAATGAAAATCATATTCAAATCTTTGAGCTATGAGCAAATGGGTTCGATTTCTTTTCGAAACATGCGATAAAAGGCAACAAGCAACATGACAGGGTATGTTTTGCAAATTGCAAGAAATTTGTAGATTGAAATGTGTCTTTAAAAAGCTAGAGGAAAATGTCCCTGTTTGTAATAATCATAATTATGCATTTCAAATTATGCTACAAAATTATTTTTATTTCTTAAACACTTTTTCAGGTCATTTCCTTGTTTATTTTCTTTTTTACTTTCCTTTTTTAAAATTTTCTGGTAATTTTCTTGTTTTTTTATTTTCCTTTTTTTGTTGCTAATTTTCAGGTAATTTTTATGTGCTTTTTTTTTTCTTTTAGCAACTTGGTGCGAAGTTTTTGAGTCATTTTTTTCCTTAATTTGCCTGTTGCCTTCTTACCATGTTTATGAAAGAAACCCAGTCAATTTGCTAAAGTTTAAAACAAGTATGTATGAAGAATAAAAATGACAAAATTAAACACAGATAAAAAGAAGATAAAATAAGTAAGTTAATATATGAAAATATGTATAAAAATAAAAGTAAAGCGGGAAACATCCAGATAAAGAGGTATGTTCAGTCAGGATTTTTGAAAGAAAATACATAATTTAATCAAATAAAAAAGTGGTTTCATGGGTGTTAGTTAAGAGACAAATGAGTTGTTTTATAGTGGTATAAAAAAAAAAAAAAATCCAATATCATGCGTCATTACTTGTCGTCTTTCTTTTGGCTGCTTGCCTGCTAATGTGAGACTGTCGCACAGAATTTCAAAATAAAGGCGTAACCCAGAGATGATGACGTGGATCTTTTACATAGTTGATCACTGAAATCAATATATTGAACCCAGATGGATGGATCCTTTCAGCCCTCGTCTGTACATCGAGGGTTTTCTGTCTCTTTACTTTTGTCAGTGAGCCGCTTTTTTCGGGCAGAAACCTCCAGTGACGCTGCATTAATGATTACATGTCTGCCTGAGCCAAAAAATGAAAAAAATGAATTATGCAAATGACTTGTGATCAAAGACGGTGAAAGAAATTGCTTTTAACAAACTCGACTCGTGTAATTCTCCTGAGTAAAACTGAGTCATTCTTCAGCACGAGATCCCGTCTGACGGGATGAGAGCGGGAGATTAACGCGGCTCGCAGAATCAAGCGAGTGACAGCTCGGTTGTGTGACACACGTGTATCGCGTCCTTTTTTTCCTTTTCTGTTGCTCCTCAGGCTTCAAAAACCGCGCTCAGATTATCAGACGGGCTCTGGCTGCCTTTTGCAACATCGTTCAGACGCCGGCTGCGTGACTCAGAGCTGTTGCTCAGTTTTCCTCTGAAATTTGTTCATGTCTAGATGATGCTGAAATGCAACGCTGTAACTGGAAGGAAGGACATCGTGCACTACTTTTTCACAGTCATGTTTTTGTCTTTGTTTTTTTCAATGACAACCAAATGGTACTTTTAAGAAAATTGAAATAATCCACACTTATTGAGTGATGTGACATGATATTTCGAAATCACTACTGGAGAAAAAAAACTTAAACCCTCGATGGTACGCGTTATGATGACAGTTGGTAAAAACTTTTCTGTCATAAAAGAGATAAAGTAAACTTAATCTAAAGTATGCACTTTTGGTTGCATTGTCTTAAAACAACACTGTACCATGATAAGAAGTGAAAAAAATCTCGGTTAATTTGCAGAGAATTGTGTTGGCTGTTACAGCATAAACCTAAATAAACAATACCAAAAATGTCGTGGTGCAATTCCTGAACAATTCGATGTTTTGACATTTACAACTTGTGCATTTTTTGTCATTTTCTGTTTATTAATTTTCAAATTTAGCACATTAAACAGTTAAAAACTGCATGTATATATATTATATATTTTTTTCTTATTTTTTCTCTTTTTATTATTATATTGACAATAATGTATATGCAGCATACATCCTATCATTAATCATTATCTATGTCTTATTTGCTCAGTCCTTTTTCTCTGTCTTCAGCTGCAAACACGCTCGACCTTAACACATAAACGCGAGTGACCTCATTAAATAACCTATAATAAAGTAAAATAATCAGTTTGCATATCAACAACAGAAAGAATACCATCGTGTGTGATCATTTTTTGAACGCTTGTTGTTTTTTTGTGGTTTTTCTGTCCTGTTTTGTCTGGTCTCGTCTATCTGTGTCTCATCTACCCCCGTGCATGCGTTGCGTCACCCTGTTTTTGTCCTTCCTTTTTGTACTCACTAATAAAAAACAAAATTAAATGAATGGAAAAACACTCATCATGGGCAACTTTTGTGAATAAACCAGCAGCTGCAGCGTGAAGGTTAATTTCTTTCAGCACGCTCACGCGTGCACACGTTAACTCCGACACACACACCGATGCTCCACCAGCTCAACACACCTGCACTGTAGCCGCACTTAGTCAGACATGAGCGCCCTCACAGCTGCGCCGCTCCAGACTGAAGCCATTTTTGTGACCGTTTTCGGAGACGGTGCTTCTGAATTTTATAGCAGGGAGCACCAGTGAGACTTGCAAATACGTCCCCCTCTTTTTTTTCTCCCAATCATTATTATATTTCATGTCAAACATCAGAAGGAAGCAAGATTTGGTGTGTATGTGCTGCTGAGGGAGCAACGTTACTGCGTCTGCTCTAGCTGTCGAAACTTTGCTCTGCTCTGCCAGAGTCGTCTCTAACTTTGGCCGAGCTGGTTGGAGCGCGGCGAGAAGAGATGGTCTATTTTCTCGGTCGACTAAGCTGAATTAAATCCCGCTTTGTTTCTCAGACCATCTAAAGGTAGAAATGTATATATTCTGACCTTCAGGCTGATATACGTGACTGTCTGCTTTCCAAAAATTAGGTGTAAACAAAAAAAGGCAAAACACACATATATGGAAATAAAATTGATTGTTTCTTGGCACAGACATTGACAAGTAATATAACAGTGGCTGAGCAGGGACAGTGGAAATTAAAGATTATGTAACATATATTGTGTGTGTGTATATATAGTTTCTTTAAAATGTTGTATTTTCTTTAATTTTATGTGATTTATACGCAATTTTTAGCCTTATTTTTCTAAATTATGTCAATGTTTTTTATTTTATTTATTTTATTTTCCATTTTATGTTATGCATTCTGTGCATTCAGTTTTTATCCTTATTTTATCTTACTTTAACCAGTATTATTAAGTGGGTTTTATCCATGCGAAGATGCATTCTGTGCTTTTAATACTGATCGTATATTATTTTTACATGCAGGTTTTATTGTCTTTATGTCTTTTGATGTGAAGCACTTGGTGCATGTAATTTAAAGGCAACATTTAATTAAATTTTTACTAATCTCTTGTTCATTTTCGGGCCATGTCTTGTTAAGTTGCCCGATCAAACCAATTTGCTCAGGTTTCAAACGGTTTAACAAATCAGAATCTGGAATCAGGACTTAAATCCAGCCTTTGTCACTGAGGCTAAATGAGTTTGTACAGACTCAGGTGCAGGTCACACACACACACACACACACACACACACACACACACACACACACTATTGGCCCTTTTAATTAGAAGCTGTTGCTGAAGTGTTTGAAATTGTGTTTGTTAGATTGCACTCGCCTGCCGCTCTCCTGTTAGTTCTGTAGTTTCCTAATATTTACCGAGAAGTTCTCCAACATGCAGCTCTGAGTCCACAGGAAATTAAATCAGATGGCCTAAAGCTAAATTTAGGGGGTTGATTACTGTCTGTTGTTGACTGTGTGTGTGTGTATGTGTGTGTGTGTGTGTGTGTGTGTGTGTAGCACTGACTCTTTCTCTCTTTTTTTGTCACCATCAGGTATTAAATGAAGAGTGTGATCAGAACTGGTACAAGGCAGAGCTAAATGGAAAAGATGGCTTCATTCCCAAGAATTACATAGAGATGAAAGCCCATCCGTAAGTATCGCGCTCAACAGTTTCCTTAATGATGGTTTTTGATTATGTATCTGGGTCTTGGTGTGAAAGTGTGCGCTCTGCTGTACATGTCGTACCGTAAATGACACGCTGCTGCTCGTTTTTCTCTCTCTGCCGCCTCTTGACGTGTTAACTGTCGGGTTGAGGAGGATTCAGATAACGACTCCAAAAAAATAATTAAATAATTAAATATTATTGTCATTTTGAGATTATTTTATGCACTCACATAATAACATAATGACATAATAATACTATAATAAATGTATTTTAACATTTTAAGCACTTTCTGCTGTTCTTTTTTGGTTTATTGTAAGATTATTTTTTTTACTAATTTCTTCTTAGTATCTTGTTAGTAAAGTATTTATAAAATTGTTAGATTATAGTACCTTTGGGACGCCTGGTAGTTCACCTTGTAGAGTGGCGACCTCATAAACAGAGGCTCTGAAAATATGTCCAGTTTATTAAATTATTTTTACATAATTGTTGTAGTTTTAAAGCTTTTTTAAGTTGCTTTGTTCTTGTGCTTTTTTTACTTAATTGATTTTTGTTTGTTTTTTTGGCAAATTTATCCTTGTCATGCCTAATCTTTCCTAAAAAATAAATGAAAAAAGCAAAAAATCTTTAAAAAATTTTTAAAAATCAATTTTACTACCTAAAATTACTCAGATGAGACCAGTGATGCCCGTCTTGTGACTAATTGACAAACATAACGAAGCTCCGAACACCGAACATCCGGCCAATGTGCTGCAGTCCAGTGATGGACGGACTAGGAGCCGAGGGCTTGCTGTTGGACATAAGGAGTGGAGGACCGAGTTGTTGGAGGGTAAAATGACAAAAAAACTTTCACCTCTAGCGACTATCAGAACTGTGCATCTCCACCTCCGAAAACACAGCTGCAGGCTACCGGTCAGCTACACTGTGTCGTCTTTAAGTGTCACTTTATTTTTCTTTGGGTGGATGTAAATGAGCAGACGACTGATGTCCATTAATTTGCTATGTCCCTTTTAAGTAAATTAAAAAAAGGGGTTGAGAGGACAAAAAAAAAAAAAGAGGACGCCCGAGTCTTAAAATATTTGCTGCTGTTTATTCTGGCATCATTTTGGCCACGATGTCGGTGACATTTTTGATGACGTAATTACCGTGTCGGGTCTAAGTGGGCTTTAACTACAGCAATCCTGCTCACTCTGATGAGCCCTGATTGTATGTGATGCTTTGTGTGTGTGTGTGTGTGTGTGTGTGTGTGTGTGTGTGTGTGTGTGTGTGTGTGTGTGTGTGTGTGTGTTAAACCTCTCCACAGAGCGCCTGGCAGGATCCTTAGAGGACATTACCTCTGGACCTGCGCTCGCTGCCAGATTAGCTCTCTCTGTATTAATGTGCTCGAGGCCTCTCACGCTTAATTGAATATTGACCTCATTGCATCACTGCTGGGCTGCGATCAGATGTAGTTTTCGCAGTGCGGGACGTCATTGTGTCGGGCCTCTTTGGCCGTTTTACTGCTGCTGTGTGTCTGCCCTCTGTACCAGCAACACTGTCCGATGTCCAGTCTTTATTACGGTTATGAGAAATCAATATTTATTTTCATAATCATTATAATAAAGGCTCTCAGGGGTGTTGCAGCTTTTATACAAAGTTCTTTACAATGTGTGAAATGTTTCCTGTAAAGTTATATACGTACAGACAGATAGATTATGTGCAATAATTACTGCCTGATTTCACCACAAATTACTGTAAAACAATTACCCAAAAACAATTAATAACCCAGGCTATTATTTTCTTAAATCATTGACCTCAGCAGGCTTGTATTAGGACAGGGGTCTATATGGGACTTTTATTTACCTTCACATAAAACTGTTGCTCAGCAAAGATGGGAAATAATATCAAATTAAATATTTAACCCTTTGAAACCTGGGAAAATTGTCTTTTTTTTTCTTTTTTTTCCCCAAATACGAAAAGTAGGTAATAAGCAAAAAATGAGGAAAAAATTACCCAAATACAAGAAAATTATCTGAAAAAATTTGCCCAAAAAAAACATGAAAAATAAGGAAAAAAAGAGACAGTAACAAAAAAAAAAAAACAAAACAAAGTGAGAAATTACCTGAAACAAATCTTTTAAAGAAGTCATAAATCTGTAAAATAATTTTAAATATAGAATTATGATAATAATGAATATAGTTCACTGGACACTTTTCCTTAACTATTAAAAAAATAGTCCTCTACACCTACTAATTTTTATTTTTTAATTTTTATCTCTCTTGTTTACTATGCCGCTTTGGTGCTCGTGGTTTTATTAAAATTAATTGAATTATTGAATTGCGGAGGATCTTACCAAGCTAACATTGTGTAGTATGTCCGTACTGACAAAAGTTTAAACATGTATACATATTTGTATGCGTGATTTAAACAGCTAACTCCACAGCACAGTTTAATACATCCATAAAAATGACCTGCATGGTAACCAGGCCGAGCCTCTAAATGAAACAGGCATTTATTTTATTCATATACTTCATTTAAACGCACACGCAATCAATTTAAAAACAATAGACAAAGCAGCGGTGCATATTCAAAATGATAATAATGATAATGTGTAGGAACAAACGGCTGGTAAAAGAGAGTGGGCGTGTATTTGAATTTTTACGGCCGTCATTATTTTAATATCGCCGTATCTTCGGGGGTTTAGGATTAATTTTACTGCCTGTCACTCGTCCCGACCACATCAAAGGGAGAGAGCAGGAACGGCGTTTGCAGGAGTTTCGAGAGGAGATCCGAGTTTAGATATTCACGAACCAACAGCCAACTTTACTCCACAATAACACATAAATCTGACCAAAATACATCTCTATTATTAACCCTTGGGGACTTTTTGGCGTATTTTACACGCTTTTCATTCTTCATTTACTGATTTTGGCTGTGATAATGTGCGTGGCATACATTTTGGCAAGACTGTGTATTTTTGATTAAATTTGAAAATTTACAGCTCTCACTCTAGGTTTGAAAGGGTAAATTATCAAGCTGAATAATTTTGGGCTTCTGCTCCTATAAAGGCACTTTATAGATATTTTCTTTTACTTTTACCCCTACCTAAAAATTCCTAAAAATTTGTTAAAGTCTTTTTCATTTTCCAATTCCAATATTAGATTTTTTATATATTTTTAAAGTTTGATTTATATTTATTTTTGTTTATTTTTTTATTATTATATAATTTTGGGTTACTTCTGTAAAGGTACTATAATATAATATATACTTTTTGGTGTATATATTTACATGTGTTAATGACTTTTTAAAAAAATTTTAAACATTTTTTTCATATTCTGATTTCTGAATATCCTCAAGAAAAGTAATATTTAAAACTTGCCTAGTTATGCTTTTATATTGTTTTGATATGAGTGGCACAAAATTGTCTTAAAGTGACAGTAATATCATTTATTGGAATTATTTTGGGGACAGTTTTCTGTCCAACAAAAGCAGTTATCACGATAGGCCGACTTTGACGCGAGCACAGCTGGATCCCCTCTGAAACCTTAATTTCAGCCCATAATAAGCTCACTGACTGTGTGTGTTTCCCAGCTACATAATCTCGTCTCTCTCCGGCTTGTCAGTCTGGTCAAGGTTCATGTCGCGTGTCTCGCAGCCGTTTGCTTTAAAAACACAAAAAACAGCCTTGCTTTGCTTTGTTGTGTGCATGATAACAGAAAGGAGCGGAGGAGTTACAGGGGCGCCGTTAATGGAAACTCAACTCTTCCAGTTCCTGCTTTTCAAAGTGCAGATAATTCTTTATGGCTTTTATTATGAAATAGCCAGCAAGCCAAATTTGCACTAAGGCTGGATCCCAGCAGAACCACAAATCACAGCCTGCAGTGACTGTGAGAGGTGCTCTAATGTCTCATGTTGCCCGCTCTAATGGGCTCCGTTTTAAAGTGACACCGCATCCGAGGACGTCATCAGAAGTTGTTTTTAATGACATTTTCCTTTAATCAGCCCACTGTTCAGTAAGGTTTGAGTCAGAGCTGTTTGGGTGCAACTGAGGAAAGTGGTGCACTACTGTGATGCAGGTTAATGCAACAGGAGGCAGTTAAATTTTAGTGAAATAGTTTATTGTTTCTGTGTAAAATATAGATTAACTGTAAATGATTGATTGAAGAAAACTGCCCAGTAATAGTCACGGACGGGAGTATTTGCAGACGTGCCTCCCACATGTGAACTTTTACGTACATATTTTTATGCCTCCGTTGTTGCTTGAGGAATTACGTTTCCGGGTTGTTCATGTGTACGTCTCTGCGTGCATACCATTCGCATAAAACTTGGTATCTCAATAATGTATCAATCAATAAGGACTTTCTGCAAATTTTCTTTTTTTCCCCTTTTTTGAAAATTTTAGGTGATTTTTTTTTATGGAAAATTTAAAAAAGGTATTTTTTTATAAAACAGACTTGGAAGGCATGTTTTCTTAAAAAAAAAAAAAAAAAAGTTTTGGTTTTTTTCTCTTGAAATTTTTGGTGATTTTTTTTTTCTATAAAAATTTTATAGAAAACCTAAAAAAAAATGTGGTTCTTTTTCCACTTAAACTTCACGAAGTTGGCATGTTTTCTTTAAAAATCGCCAAAATGGTATCTTTTTTTTGCCAGATACTAAAGAGAAATTGTTGGAAAAAATGCCGGGCACGTGGAGCAAGAAAGAAAAATATTATTCTGGGTCCTTGAAAAGTCATGGGAAATTTTTGAAAATTTGTACATGACAGTGTTTGGGAACCCTGATAATTTAATGTCAGTCCTCAAACTCGAGATTCAAGCTGATTGTCATTCAGCAAAGACATCCGAGATGCAGAGCAGAACGAAATCACGAGCATGGCTCCGTGTAAAAACACAGATAAAAGACAGAGCAGTGCAACAGAGACGGAGACCTCTATGAATAAACATGAGTAAAACTGAATAAATAAATGAATAGTTCTGGACATGGCACAGGCATAAAGAGGCAGAATTATTGCACAACAAAGGGGGAAAGTTGCACATTTACGTAGCAAATATTATTACATAATACAACATAAGTGTGTAATAACTTCCCCCTTTTGTTGTATGTATGTTTCTTGCCCATCTCTGCCCAGTAATGGGGTAGAAACCATGGCGACAGTGACGAAGCTGCTGGAGTTTGCCTTCATCTCACATTGTGGTGACAACTGAGCGCCACCCCGAAGCGCCCGGCGCTCACGCAGTCCAGCACATCTGAGCGACACAGCGGCGCGGTGGAGGACAGCTCAGCTCGGGCTCGTCTCTGTAAACAGATCTGTCCCCTGCGCAGCCGTCGCTGTGCTTTTGTGGCTCATGCTCAGGTTTGTGTGACGCCGGTGGAGCAGCATGAAAGGCTTTGGGCCGTTTCTCCCTCGCAGGCGTGGAGGTGCTGGCGTGAAAGCGGTGCCAGTCGCTGTCCTCCTCCTGCCGTTTCCCCGGCTCCATTAATTGCTCTGCTATCGCTTTTATCAAACGGCGAAAGAGACTCGGCGTGCACGCTCGCCTCGCCGCAGAGCACCGATACAAAGCAGATCAAGAGCTGGCCGTTTCATTATTGATTTTCACCTGCGTGTAAAGGAGCCAAGATGTCATCTTTTGGCTGACTGTACTTTTTAATTATTTACACGAGTAAAGAGCTTTCACTGGTTTTGTCTCCCATTTGTCTCCGGCTCTCTATCCGTCTTAATCACCCTCACTTATTCTCTCTGTCAGGGTTTTCTCACTGCGCTGTATTAGCAGCTACATTGTGCAACATTGTGCATTTATGGAGCTTAGAAATGAGTGAAAACTTTCTGACTTTAAAGGGGAACTATGCCCTTTTTTTAAAAGTTCATGCATTTTAGAGATTTGCTCTTTGACGGTCCAAAAATGACCCTAAACATGAACAACTCTGCTAAACACAAAAACTGGAAACTTGTTAAGTCACAGTGAGTGAAGCCTGGAGCTGCTCACAGACGCAGAAAACATGCTCACAAATATCGATTTGAACTGTCCTTATCCATGAAAATAACAGATCCTAAATTAGGTGATGTTCCCCTTTAAATCTCAAAATGAATCTGTTATTTTTACCGCTTCTCAATTTAGAGATTTTGAAACGAAAATGCTTGCAAGTGCAATATTTATTTTTATGCTTCCTTGACGATCTCTGTTGATGAAGGCATCATGTTTTCCAGTTGTCCGTCTGTCCGTCTCATTCTTGTGAACTCGAAGGGAATGTCCTCAAATTTGGCACAAAAGTCAACCTGATCTCAACAATGACCTCATTAGATTTTGGTGGTTCCTAACTGGTCCAGCCACAGGGTTTCAGATTTCCCCTGAGTCATTATTTCAGGGTCCACACATCCGATAAAAGACCAAACTTTCAATTTTATTTCACCAATAGTAAACAACATGGTGGCTTAGAACACAAAGAAATAAGCAGAAATGGCACTTCAAAATAAAAGCTCTGTACTTCAAAATAGTGTTTTTTAACACTCAGACTGGACTGGTGACATACCAGTTGGTATCCTCTGGTCTGAGATCAAGGTCACTGTGACCTCGTTCATCTTATTCTTGTGAATGTGATATCTTCAAAACAGCACTACAGATTTCTTCAAATTTGGCACAAACATCCGCCTGGACTGAAAGAGATATTTGAGGTGAAAGGTCAAAGTCACTGTGGCCTTGTTTGTCTTATTCTTGTGAATGTGATCTGTTCAGAACAACATCAGAGATTTCTTAAAATTTGGCACTAACGTCCACCTGGACTCAAGTAAGTGTTGGTAGTGAAAGGTCAAGGTCACTGCGGCCTTGTTCGTGTTATTCTTTAGAACCTGATATCTTAAGGATGAATTTGGTGGTCAAAGGTCACTTTGGCCTCACAAAACATGTTTTTGCCATAATTAAAAAAAAACATGCTAATTATGACAAAAATTAACATCTATTAGGATAAAATGTTGAAGAGATGATATTTTAGAACCACAAGGTCAAAGGTCAACTTCACTGTGACATCATAATATGCTACAAAAGCACTACAAACATCTGTCCGTACGTACATCTCTCGGTCGGTACAAATGTACGTCCCATTCTTACGAACCCAAAGATTCAAGAACACTTCGAGGGAATTTCTTCAGATTTTGCACAAACGTCCACTTGGACTCATCAATGAATTGATTAGATTACGGTGGTCAAAGGTCACTTTGACCTTTTGTCCGTCTCAATCTCGTGAATGTGATATCTCAACAACACCTTAAGCAAATATTTTAAATTTTGACACAAACGTTCACTTAAGATAAATTGATTCGAATTTGATGGTTAAACGGCCACTGTGACCTCACAAAACATGTTTTTGGCCGTAACTCGCTAATTATGAAAAAATTTCACACAAACGTCTCATAGGATAAAATGGTGAAGTGATGACATTTTATATCCAAAAGTCAATCAAAATCAAAGGTCAGCTTCATAGTGACATCATAATATGGAAAAACAATTTTCTGGCTGTTTTTCACCATCCTGACTCAGAAACAGGGAGACGTTTGTGCAGATCCTGAATTGGTGACACTAATCTTGGGCGTCCACCTTGAAACTGTGCTGATTCTCCAGATTTTATGTCTTCTGTGCTATCAGACTTGCTAATTCTAGTTTTGTGTTGACTCTCCCACTATAATTAGATAATGAGTAATCTATTCCTGGTATACGGATAGCTTCGTAGTTCTGGTCTGTGTAATTCCTCCCTTGCTTCCTGCTGTGAGCGTGCAGTATTTTGTCTCTGGTTGGCAGTCGACAGGTCTCTCTAAATTCTGACTTTTGGTTCATGGTTCGGCTCGCAGACTGTCGCCTCAGAGCCGTTTTGGTGCGTCAGCGGTTAGCACTGTCTCCTCTGGTCAAAGCTGTCAACCAGCAGGAGGTGTGATGTTTTTGTGATGTTTGCATGCTCTCACTTTAACTCTGTTGTTTCCTTCCTCAGTCCACACACCTCAAGTTTAGCTGAACTGAAACTCTAAATTGCTGATAGGTGTGAATGTGCGGGTCTGTGTGTGTTACGGTTCAGACGCACCGAAAGCCAACTGTGGCCTCAGTTCGCCGGTGTTCGGGCCAATAACTAACACATGAAAATACTGCAAATAATACAGCCATCAGCGTGTATGTTCTGCACCTACAGAAGACAAAGTAGCTCCTACAGCAGCAGACGGCGGTCATCTGTAATCGAAAAGAGAAACCGGAGACTGTCATGACACTAGCAAATAAACACGTCTGCGACGTGCTGTATAGTGATTTCTATTTTATTTTGTTTTATTTCATTTTAAGCGCTATCACACACAAAGCAACTTGAACTGATAAAGATTATTATTATTGTATATATATAAATAGCATTACAGGTAGGAGGACACACGTATTTCTGATTTTGGGTTGAACTGTCCCTTTAATACGTGAAAAAGGTTTACCTTCATTATATTCACAAAATTCACACAAACACTCAGAGTCCTTGTAGATGTGACTGATCCAGTTTGTGCATTATGAAGTCCGCAGGTTTGGGATGAGCTCAGTCGATGCTTATTTTTCCGTGTTTTCTTTCCCGTCCAGGTGGTTTTTCGGGAAGATCCCCCGGGCCAAAGCAGAGGAGATGCTAAACAAACAGAGGCACGACGGGGCCTTCCTCATCAGAGAGAGCGAGAGTGCACCAGGAGACTTCTCCCTCTCTGTGAAGTAAGTAACGGCCACACCGAGCAGCATGATTCACACGCACACCCTTTCCTTTCTTCAAAAAAAACCTTTAACGTTATCCTTACATCAGAGCGCCGTTTCCTCAGAAGTGATCAGGTTCGTATGTTTCCATACATGGTGAGTCATCAGCTCGGCCTCTTCCTTATTCTCGTGAAGTCTCGGTGCTGCCCTCTGGTGAACGGCAGGCACCAGGTGGGATTTTTATTGGCCGGCGGCCCTGTGAGTACTTAGTGTTTCAGCTGACACATACACAGCTCATTTCCTCTTTTCTGTCTCCTTCCATCCCGACCTTCCCAAAAGACACTGCGGGTCACAGCAGGTCACATGTAAAGCCGATGGCAAGATACGGATCCTAATTACTGTCTGGACCGCCCTGATTCCCCTCAGTCACGCCAGGACTCCACACGAGCCGCCTGCTTCATTTGACTAATACTTACAAGTCCGCTGCAGACATGTGTGATGCATTTGATAAGCAAAATGAATATCAGAGAGTTCCCACCTTTTATTTAACCCTTAGGGCTCGCGTTAATATTACACACACTCGTATCGCCCTGCGCTCAAAATGCACCTCTCAAAATCAAGCTTTAAAAAAAAAACAAACATTAATATTATTTTCAACTTTCATTCAGTTCACTTTTTAACCAGTGTCAGTTCTGATCATAATTACCAAATTTTCATTATTTTTTCAGAATTTTAATCTTTTTAAATGCTATTTTGTGGTTATTTTTATTTATTTGTTGTTTTAATTTGTTTTGGGGTTTTTTTTGTTATGATGCCATGATTAATTATTTTTGATATACTACATGTTAAGTAGATTTTTTTTTTAAATGATCACAGCCTAGGATATGTCAGTGATAAGTAAAAACATTTATTATTATACATTATTATTTTTTGTGTAGTGTCAAATACTCCCAGTCATACCGCTCTGCACGCAAAATGTCCTTTTCAAAATCAGGCTATAAAAGATGTTGTACAGACTGTAACTGTACTACATGTTAAGTAGGTTTTTTATTATCACATCCTGGGATATGTCGACGATCAGCAGCTACATTGATCGTGACGGGTCACTCTGTGGAAACAGCATGTTTTTTCTTCATATGCTAAAAATGGTACAAAATGACGTCATCAGGTGGAAAATAGTCAAAATGACAAATTCAGAGTCAAAAGCCCCAAATGACACAATGAAGAAGTAATACAAGTCATGTTTTTCTGCTCTGACGGCTGTGGGATCATCAGTTGATGCGTTTCAATGGCACATTTATGACTAAACAGTCTGAATGTAACTGTTCAGTTTCCTGAGTTTATTTCAGATTTTTTGTAGGAGCTGAGCTGGAGTTTACAGATTACACACAAATACGCAAAACTGACGCCTTAAGCATGAACACAGCCAAACTTATCAGAAGACTGAGAGTGAAAAAACGCACCAAACAGAAGAAAACGCGTTTTTCTCACATGCATCCTCAGTGAATGGAGAATCCAAGAAAACTCTCGATGAACTGAAATCATCGGCAGCTAAACTATCAAAAACCTGTGTACAAACTCTCAGCAGCTCGTGCAGGATCAGAGCGAGACTTACAGATGGTCATTTTGAGGTCGAGTATCGCTTTAAATCTGTGCTTTGCTCTAAAACACATACACGTATGTCTCAAACTGCACCTTTGTTTGAACATGGCCTCCTCACACTCGTCCTCTCCGTGCAGGTTCGGAAATGACGTCCAGCACTTCAAGGTTCTTCGCGATGGAGCTGGAAAGTATTTCCTATGGGTGGTGAAGTTTAACTCCCTCAACGAGCTGGTGGATTATCACCGCTCCACCTCAGTCTCTCGCAATCAGCAAATCTTCCTGCGAGACATAGAGCAGGTCCCCCAGGTAAGACCTCTCGCTTTACTCTAAAACCAAATCACGAAAAATAACACGGTCTCTTAACGAGTTTTTAGAGGTGGAAATGTGTTTAATTTGAGGATAAAATTGGATGTACATTTCAAACATGCTCATGTAGATATCCGACCCTCCCTCTGATCTGATCTGCATCAGCGTGAATCACTGCAGAACCAGAACGAACACGCTGGTTTTCAGCTTCACCGCGTGTGAACGCAAATGTCGTTGCATCATTTCTTTAAAAAAACAAAAGACCGTAGATAGTTACTCTGCTTTCCCATCGTGTGAAGAAGTAAAGCTGTTCAGGGTGACACAAAACGCCCTCTCAGCTGTTAAAAACTTAAACTTCACGGCTCCTGAAGCTGCTTGTTGAAATGGAAAGTGTCGATGTTTTGTTCTGTTGAAGCTGCATCCGTCGGTGCGTCGTCACTTGATCGCCCGGCTGCTGTTTGGTTCTCTGGTAGAAATCGTTATTTGGCCGGTGGATTTTTTCAGGTGTGGTGTGCACTTTTTTAGCGTTAACGCTGTTGAGCTTTCGTGTCAAACTTCTGTCGCTTCTCCAAACCGGAGGCGTGTCAGCCGACATCTGCGCGTGATACACTGAACATCGATGAGTACGCCAATAAACCTGACTTCACTGAGGCTGAAGGATCCAAAACACTCACCAAAAAACTCTCGTCTGACTTTAACATGTGTGGCTGTGGCTCAGAGGTAGAGCGGGTCGTCCATCAGCGACATACTGAGTGTGTGTGTGTGTGTGTGTGTGTGTGCGTGTGTGTGTGTGTGTGTGTGTGTGTGTGTGTGTGTGTGTGTGAGTGAGAGAGAGAGAATGTGTGTGTGAATGGGTGTGTGTGTGTGTGTGTGTGTGTGTGTGTGTGTGTGTGTGTGAATGTGTGTGTGTGTGTGTGTGTGTGTGTGTGTGTGTGTGTGTGTGTGTGTGTGTGTGTGTGTGTGTGTGTGTGTGTGTGTGTGTGTGTGTGTGTGTGTGTGTGTGTGTGTGTGTGTGTGTGTGTGTGTGTGTGTGTGTGTGTGTGTGTGTGTGTGTGTGTGTGTGTGTGTGTGTGTGTGTGTGTGTGTGAATGTGTGAAAGTGAATGTGTGTGTGTGTGTGTGTGTGGGTGTGTGAGAGTGAGTGTGTGTGTGTGTGTGTGTGTGTGTGTGAGAGTGTGAAAGTGAGTGTGTGTGTGTGTGTGTGTGTGTGTGTGTGAATGGGTGTGTGTGTGTGTGTGTGTGTGTGTGTGAATGTGAAAGTGAATGTCAAAGACTAGAAAAGTCTTTTTTAAGTGTGTCATGTGACTAACGTGTCTTTAACGTGTCTCTCCTGATGGCGCAGCATCCCACATACGTGCAGGCGCTCTTTGACTTCGACCCCCAGGAGGACGGCGAGCTGGGTTTCCGACGCGGAGACTTCATCCAAGTCCTGGACAACTCTGACCCCAACTGGTGGAAAGGAGGCTGCCACGGCCAAACGGGCATGTTCCCCCGCAACTACGTCACGCCTGTCAATCGGAACATGTAAACAGTCAGACCATGTAAACAACAACAACAACAGCAACCATCACCACCACCACCATCATCATGATCTCATCAGCCCCCATCCAAACCCTCAAACACCCCTCCACCCCTCTTCGCCATCCCACGATAACAGGAGCAGACAGGAAGAACGCAAACAAGAGAGATAAAGCAGGAGTAGTGCCGTCGTAGGCGTCGCTGTGTGGGTGGCAGCTGAGCAAAAAAAAAAAAAAATCAACTTTTACTCGCGCTGAGAACGTTCACCCTCCCCAGTGAGCGCCTCGGCGAGGACTGAACTGTCTTTGAGGGAAATCTAAACGCAGAGAAACTAAAGAGTTAGTGCACCGACCGTGAAGATAACCAAACGATTCTCCCGCTCCCACAGCCGCTTCTGTCTTCTCCTTAACTTCTTAACATTCTGCCTTTCTTTTGTGTTTTTTTTTTCCTTTGCCGCATGTTGTTTTAATCACCTAAATGAAATGCCTACCGATAACTCTGTTTTAAAGAAGAAAAAAAATCTATAAAAAAGAAGAAATGGTTTTAAAATGTGCAAAAAAAAAACAAACAAAAGATGCAATCTACAGTACAGCAAGTTTCCATGTCTAAGATCATTGGCACGTGAGCATTGTACATCAGCCGCCGGCTGTATAAATAAATCAACTATAGAGAGAATCCATTTTTTAAGAATATATATTATATATTTGTATGTGTTTGTCTGTTTTACCTCTCATCACAAATTGTATTTTTTTTTCCATTTGTAAATTATGTTCAATCTTTTTGTTAGACCTCGTAGCTCTAGGATGTGCTGATTTGTCTTTTTTTCTCCTGAGTCGTATCTGAGGGCTCTCAGATGACACAGCATGATATTTAAGGGGTCATAAATTCCATTTTTTTTTTTTGAAAAGGTTTCTCTTGTCCGAGGAAAGGAGAGTTAGTTCACTGAGAAGGAAGCTAACCAGCAAGTAGAGCCACGAATGCTGCAAGAGCTGTGGCTGTTACCTGCGTAAAGGTCAGCCGCCTTTTTTCAAAGCCGATGTATTTATTGCAGCCGTTTAACTCGGGCAGTGAATGTAGCTGACCGAGTCCACAGACATTAACATGAGGGAAGCAAGGTCGGAGAACTGAACTACACACAACCACGCAAGGGATTTTTTTTTTTAAAAAAACGACAAAAAAACAAGACATGCTGAAAAAATGTTGTCGATATTCGTCGGAGAGAGTATGTGGTGTGTGAGGACACGTACAGGAAGTTCACGTGCATTTTCGCAAACATTCATTACGTGCATGCATACGCTCTCCTCCTTGTTATACCTGCACGTAGCAGCGAGGCGAGTTTGGATAATCACAGCGTGTAATCACCAGTGCAGATCCGCAGCTGGCACAGATTAACAGTTCAGAAAACTGAGAGATTGTCTTTTATGCTAAAAGTTGAGAGATCAGCTTAAATGATGTAGTTTTTTTTTCTTTTTGTCCAACGTGGCGTGTGGTCAAGCACTTTTTTTAATTTCTGGTCCAGTGTGTGTGTATGTGTGTGTTTGTTTACCGTGTTTGTGTTACTGGTTTCTGTTTTCTCGTTCTCTCTGGATAGTGCCTTTCTCTCTGGTGTTTCAGTGTCTCCGACCTGCTACTTTGAGCCCCCCCGCCCCTCTATGGGGCCTGCCAGTCCTGCAGTGAGAAACAGTGTACATAATCCAACCTGTCCCATCCAACAATGTCCCCCGCCCGCCGCCGCCGCCTCCTCTCCTACATCAACCCGCCTCCACCTTTGTCCTCACCAACATGGAACTCTTCTTATTTAAGTGTCTCTCGCCTTGTCTTACCTAATGATACTGTTTTATTTTTGCTCTTTTTTTTATTTGCATTTGTTTTTTTGTTTTTTCAATTAATAAAATGCAATTATTAAAAAATGAATCTTTTTTTTGTGGTCTGTGTTTTAATGAGACAAACCTCGTCCTCGATACCAAACAACAGTCGCGACCACTTTCTGCGCAGCAGACGGGTCTCCGGGACAGATTTGTGCAAAACTTAAGGGATATTTTTAAAATTCTCCATAAAACCCAACTGCCTTTCTGCATTTCGATTGAGTGATGTTATGCGACTTCTCCTCTGGTGATAACATCCCAGTAACCATGGTGATGGATGTTCAAAATATTAGCAGCTTTATTTCTATTGCAGCCACCGCTGTGGCCGTCATTATTTCCAATCGAAGGCGGCGTAGGCGTGTGATGGAGTGATAATGGAAAGGCGAGCCCCTCATACGTAGGAGTGGCCACGTGTGAGGGATTTCTGGGAGGTAGAAAGACAAAAAGTGTTTCCATTGAAGGTTTTTGCAAAATACAGGTTTTTGAATTGCCTAAAATACCACCACTGATTTCAAGTTGGTGGTCAAAGGTCAAGCTCACTGTGACCTTGCATTTTTTCATTTTCATGATAGCAGAATCTTAGAAAGGCCTTGACGGAGTTTCCTCAAATTTGGCACAAACTCTGTCTTAAGAATGAACTCATTCAAATTTGGTGGTCAAAGGTCAAGGTCACTATGACCTTTCCATTTTTCTTATTCTCATCACAGCAGAATCTTGAGAAGTCCTTGACGGAGTTTTCTCAACTTTGGCACAAACGTTCACTTTGTCTTAAGAATGAACTCATTCAAATTTGGTGGTCAAAGGTCAAGGTCACTGAGACCTTGCATTCTTCTCATTCTTGTAAAAGCGATATCTCAAGAACACCTTGAGGGAATTTATTCAACTTTGGCACAAACATCCACATGGACTCAATAATGAACTGATTTCAATTTGGTGGTCAAAGGTCAAGGTCACCGTGACCTTGGATTTTTTTATTCTCATGACAGCACAATCTTAGGTAGGCCTTGAGGGAGTTTCCTTAAATTAGGCCAAATTTCCACCACGGTTGCTGACCTCACAAAACATGTTTTTGGCCGAAGCTCAAGAATTCCTACTCAAATTATGACAAAAGTGATGACAATTAATGTCCAAATGTTAAACTTCACTGTGACATCGTAATCTTTTGTAAAAACACTTTTCTGGTTTTATAGATCTTGGTTGTATAGAAGATGTGTGAAGCATTTCTGTTTTCACAAACCTGGATGTAAACTAACAGTGTAACGTGACTGTTGAGCAGACGCGTGCATCCAGGTGGCAGTAACGCTAGTTCATTTTTAGGTGAACTCTCCCTTTAAATGTGGTTTTCACAGCAAAATGAGGACTCAAAATGATCAAAAGAAATGGTAATGCAGCATCTGATTGCTTATGAATTCAGGTTTCCTGTAGAAAAGGGGTTTTTTTTCTTTAAAATGTCACATAGTCTTGCTTAAGTGTTATTGTCGACCTTTTATCCGACCTTTCATCAAGTTTAAGTGTCCCCACCTTGTGGGCAGCCTGTGGTTTCTTCGCGTATCCGTGCAGTGCAATAATCAGCCTGCAGACTTGAAACTTGCTCGAGATGAGTAATTCATCAGAGTGAATATCAGGAGAGCTTTTATTTTCTGCAGGATTGTTGTTGGCTGTTAAGATTGTTTTTCATCTGTGGAGGCTGGTGGTTTCTGTGTTTTTGGGAACATTAGAAAACCAGCGTTTGAGAGCTGCGTTTTTCAGCTCGGCTCTGATTGTCAAACAAAAACACAAAATGTGACAAAAGAAAAGCAGCTCAACATCTTTTCAAATCAGTTTATGCTTTGAGCTGTGCAGAAAACCCAAACAAAAACGGGACGGCGTGCTCATTTTGAGTGCAGAAAAGCACGAAACACCTGCACAGCCGTGTGAGGGATCAGTTTTTGCATCCTTACGGGAGATTTCTCTCATCCAGACTCAGTTTAGTGAAAATGTCTGTTTCATCGTCTCCAGCGGGTAAACTCAGCTGGCTTTGTTTGGGAGCCGAACAACTTGAATTTTACACCATTTCTTGTATTTCAACATTTCTAGGATTTTTGGACATTTGTTGGATTTTAGGACGTTATTAGGATTTCAGGGCATTTCGTGGACTCTAAGACGTTTCTTGGATTCAAGGGCAGTTCCAGAATTTTAGGACATTTTTCAGATTTCTGAACACTTCTGTGATTTTTGGATTTTTCTTGGATCTTAGGATGGGTTTTGGATTATGGGACATTTCTAGGATTTCGGGAAGTTTACAGGATTTTAGGGTTTTTCTTGAATTTCTTGAACTTTCAAAACATTTCTAGGATTTTTGGACATTTCTAGGATCTTAGAGCATTCCTAAGAGTTTAGAAAGTTTCTAGGATTTTAAGATATTTCCTAAATTGTAGGACGTTTCATGGATTCCAGGACGTTGCTAGGATTTTACGACATTTCCAGCATTTTTGAACATGCTACAAACATATTTTAGAACAGAACAACATTTTAGGACATTTCGGGGATTGTAGGACTTTTGTTGGATTCTAGGATGTTTTTCAGATTTGAGGCAGTTTTTGGATTCCACTGGCCCCTTTTTTTGTTTTTTGTTTTTTTTTAAAAAAGGTCTATTTTGGTGCTGTTTTATGAACACCTTAGGTACACAAAAAGTACAAAAACAACTCCTGGTGTGACTCACTTTACTTTATAGTAAATTAGAAAACAGTTAGGAGGCCACCCAGCAGCCTGTTGGGGGGCAGATCTTGTTGAAAATGACTGATCTGCATCTACGACTCTCACTTGAAAATGCACAGGAAATCAGCCCACTACAGAATTAGCATTTCCACCCTGCGACTTAAAGATAACTCTCTCAGACACCACAGCAGTGGCAGTGAGTCAGACGGTGGGTTTTGCTAAACGCCAACTCAACCCATGAGGCCACATTTCATCATGAAACCCATTCAACGTGTCTGTGTGTCTCTCGCGGCGCAGATGATGTGCATGTGTCAGTTGATCTGAGGAAGCAGTGAAGAGGAAGCTGATGATTTCATTTCTTGAAGAGCAGCCTGCGGTGCTCTGCATGCAGCACTCTGCAGCAGCCCCGTCACCGAGATCTTTAACATCGCGTTAGCCGCGGTCTGATGCACTGTCTGCCTCACATTTGGACTTTTAGCACTCAGAGCACCACTTTCGCTCCTCTCTTCAGTCTCGCTCCCCTCTGCTTTGGTTTTTGTCACCTACTGCCTTGAGCAGACGCTGTTACATCAGTGTCGCTGTCGTCTTTTGAGCCCTGTCATCTGGAATGTGTTTTAGTTATGAAAGATTTCCGGCTGCTTCAGTGCTTCTATTCATCTTTGTTAGATTTACAAATAATGTAACCCAGTGGGACGTTTGCTCTGTGGTCTCTGTTGACCACTGGTGGCACTGCCAATTATTCAAATCAAATGAAGTTTTCTGATGTCCTTTTTTAAACAAAACAAACAAACCATAAAATAGTAAGTCTCATAATTTGGAGAAGCTCTTCTAAAGCCTGATCACAGACTCTGCCCGGAGGGGTTTCCCCTCTCGAGCTTGAGTGGGCTGTTTGCCATATGGTGCTGCTATAATGGTCGTGCCAACGTTAAAAGCCCCCTGCTCTCCTCTTGTTTGGTAATTTAAAGATGATTTGAGGATTTGCAAGTGAGTGGGGCATGTCGTGCAGAGCAGAGAAGATTATTATTATCAGTGTAAACTGGCGACCTGTTTGTGCTTCAGTCCTTCTGCATCATAAATAGTGTGGATGCTTCAGAGCAACCACGCTATTGTTCTTCTTTTCTTTATTATTATTATTTCAACTTCTTCCGAACGTTTTTCAGGTCAGCTTTTATTTCTGCCAGTTTTTCAGATATTCTCGGCAAATTGTAATATATTGCTGCATTTTCAGCCAATAATACTTTGGTAATAAACTAATTTCAGCTTTAAGCATCGGAGATCTGCGCTGTCGGAGATCCGCACTGCCAGCCACTGTGACGAAGATCTGCGCTGTCAGAGATCGTGCTGTTCTCTGTTATCATTTCAACATTTTCTGTACGTTTTTTAAGTCAGCTTTCATTTCTGCAAGTTTTTCAGATATTCCCAGGAAGGAAATAGGAAATGCATTTTCTAGTTCAGGGATTGAGATCCGTGCTGCCAGCCGCGGTGCTGGAGATCCATGCTGTCGGAGATTCGTGCTGCCAGCCGCTGTGTCAGAGATCCGCGCTGCCAGCCACTGTGTAAGAGATCTGCGCTGCCAGTTACTGTGTGGGAGATATGCACCGCCAGCTGCCGTTTCAGAGATCCATGCTGTTGGAGATCTGCGCTGCTCTGCTCTTTTTGTGGTTCTGTCTCACTGCTCTGCTGTTGGACAATCAGCTGTTCCTTCAGACAGTGCAAAACTCTACAGACGGGTGGTTGACCTTAACTCAAAACCAGTCGATTTTTTTTCTTTTAAACTGGATGTCAAATTATATATATGGTTGTATATTTGGTATGTAAATAACTGAAAACTTATTAAAACCCCATCCATTTCCTTATTTATTTCACAGTATATACACTTTTTTGCGTGGTAATCCTTGTAATTGTCCTCTGGTGTGACATCATCCTGCTGCTTCTTCTACTACCACTACTAGAACAAAAAACTAGCAGTACTAATTCTAATACTTCTATTTCTATTAAAACTACTGCTGCTACTACAAGTAGTATTATAATAGCTAATTCTTCTCCTGCTAAAGCTAATACTACTACTACTACTACCACTAGCAGTCCAGCACTGAGGTGAGGTTTATCCCTCCCTCCTTCCTGTACTAAGTTATGAACACGTGGCCAGTCTGCGTCCCTGTGTAGGTGTCTGATACGTGATAAAGTTATCAGTTCACTCATTTTATCTGTATGAGTGCATTTATCCGGCATGCAAAGGTTGATACTTTCCTCTGCACAAACACACGATGATGAGATGAGCTCTTCTTCTGCACGCTCCCGCTCCATGTCGACCTTTGTGACTGTTTTTAGGGGGCTTTCAGGGTCAAATTAGACGACAATCTGCAATTCAAAAATTGCATTTAAGGCCTAAACTTCCCCAGCCTTCAAAAT